>NW_020173679.1:4259871-4318102 GCF_003031525.2 Neophocaena asiaeorientalis asiaeorientalis
GACAACAGACATAAACATTCACTCTTACTACCCAGTCTTCCAAGGAATTTGGCTGTGCAATTTCCAGCCCATGCTGGGATAGTAGATGGGTCTCGTGGAGCTACTGTAACAAATAAATATGTATGTGGGGTTGATGTTTAAACCATTTGCAGGGCATGCAGGTTTGGACAGGAGGGGACTGATGCTGGGTGTACCTACCAGCTTTTCACTAAGATCTAAAGCCTCAGCCACATCCGTTTTCCCTAACTTCTCAGTGGCCATGATGGACCCTGGGCTGGAAAGGCCATTTTGAGGCTGAAATAAAAAGAAAGAAAAAAAACTCTCTTGGCATTCCATTATGATTTTCTACATCCAGAAGAATAACCCAAAGAATAATGGAAGAACTGGAAAGTTACCAAAGAATAATTCGAGAGGGTTGATTTTTTTTTTAACATCTTTATTGGAGTATAACTGCTTTACAATGGTGTGTTAGTTTCTGCTGTATCACGAAGTGAATCAGCTATACATATACATATGTTCCCATATCCCCTGCCTCTCGCGTCTCCCTCCCACCCTCCCTATCCCACCCCTCTAGGTAGACACACAGCACCGGGCTGCTCTCCCTGCGCGATGCAGCTGCTTCCCACTAGCTATCCATTTTACCTTTGGTAGCGTGTGTGTGTATATATGTCCATGCCAAGAGAGTTGGTTTTAAATCCAGTCTGACTCTGTGAACTGCTTTCTTTATGACTGTGTTCCTACCCCTTCAGAGCACGACTGCCTTTGAAATGATGCATCGCTTGTGCCATTCTTTGGCCACTGTCTCGTCTGTCTTCCCTTTAGGCCAGTGGTTCTCAACCAGGGGTGACTCTGTCCACCCCTCCAGGACATTTAGCAATGCCTGGACACATTTGTGGTTGTCATAATTGCTGCTGGCGTCTAGTGGGTAGAGGACAAGGATGCTGCTAAACACCCCACGATACATAGGGCAGTCTCCCAAACAAACAGTTACCTGGCTCAAAAAATCAGTACCGCCGATGTGGAGAAGACAAGCTCCAGAGAAATGGGGACCGTGTTGCCTTTGCTCACTATCCCCCTCCTTGCGCCCAGCATGGCACCTGGCACCGAGTGGTGCATAGTGGGCATGTTTGTTGAATGAACGAATGAAGGTTAAGTAGAAAATAGCCTCCCTCCTTTTTATTAAAGGAATCTCATTTCTATGCAGCGGAAACCATACCCTCACAAAATTTGGCCAAACCTTCTCCTAGCTCTGGAACCTGGTGGGTGGGCGTCACTTCAGACCCTTTCCAGAGCCAGTGCAGATAGTATTTGCAGCTGCATCTCCCTAAGACCCCAACCAGCCAGCTGGCTGCTGGAAGCCCAACTGACTGCATGAAAAGGCCACCAGACTGAATAGGGGGCCTGATCTGAACGACTACAAACAACCATAATAAGCCTCCTTAAAAAATAAATTGGCTTTTAATGCTTGCCATGAGCATCTCTTAGCCCTAGCATGTGTTGGCACTACCCTGAAAACCTCTGAGATTAAAAAAAAAAAACTACAAAAATAAAAAGGCCCCCAAAGTGACTGTGATAGATAAGAGTGGACATATTTGTCTATGTATCTGTGGAGATGAGAATAAAAGAGGGCATCTGAAGATGACAATAAACCGGGCAGATCTGCTGCAAAAAGAACCTGCGATGCTGCTCAGTGGCTTCAGCTACCCTCAGCTGCATCCTCTGTACCTCTCCAGATTCCCCCTCTTTTCCTGAGGGGAGGGTCACTAAGGAAGAGCCTGGGCTACAGGATCCAATCACACAGTCCCCACCCGGTCTCTGCAGGCTAGCAGACAGACCACCAGGGACACACCCATGGCTTCTTCAATCATTATTCTGTGACCTTGGGTGAGGTACCTGACCTCCTGAAGCCTTAATTTTTCTTATCTGTTAAATGGGGACGATAATAGTAACTATGACACAAGGCTGCTACCATGGCTAAGTGAGATGAGGCATGTAGCCGGCTGAGCTCCACGCCTGGCACACAGTAAGCAGTTAACAGATGTCAGCTATTCTTCCTCCTGCTCTTTCGTTTAATTACTGCCAACCTTGGAGGCTTGAGAGTTGGGAGGTTTCCTGCTCTGTGGTGTCAGTGGTGGGATGAGGGCTTGTTGCCGAGGAGAAGGTAAATCTTGGAAGCAGCAGCATCAGGATGTGAGATCCAGCTGAGCTCCCCACCTGGAGATGGTCCCTCTACTCCCAACCTCAGAGAAGGAAGGTTCAAGTTTATCAGGAAAACCAACAAGTTTCTGAAGACTCACATCTCTAGACGTGTGAGCAAATGTCTAGAAAAACGGTAGGAGAAAATGCTGGTACAGATAGGATGGCTTTATTATTTTTTCCAAAAGCTGGTTTAGACCAGCTGCCGCAGCAAGCCACACCCAGCAGGTCCTGTGATTAATGCTGACCTGAGCTGTCCATTGTCATGTGTCAATCAAACACGCGATCGAGCATCCATTTAGGATACAGGGCACCTCCAACCTAACAATCAAATGACTTCTGAAAATCCTGGCAAATACAAACTATGCTCCCTAAGAAAGGAAGCTTTTCTTGGATAATACTGTTTAATAATAATAGCTATCATCTATTAAAGTGCTCGCTATGGGCTAGGCACTGGGATAAGCACTTTACATAATTATCTCCCGTAATTTTTCCATCATCATTTTACAGCCGGGAAATGAAGTCCCAGAAAGGTTAGGAGCCTGCCCAAGGTCACAGAGCTTGCAGAGCTGGGATTAGGACACAGATCTCTGATTCTAGAACTTGTGTCTTCTTAATCATCATGGCTCCCTTCTGCTGCCCTTTATGCGTTCATGTTTTTCCGTTTATAGCAAAAAGCAAATATTAGGCAAGCTCGGGACATAATGTTGTACATTAGCTTGTTGAATATTGTCTGCAGAATATAACATGTGATGTGAAAAGGAGGGCCCAGAGGTTGACCTGGCCAACATCAGTGCAATGCTACGCCATGCTGTACATGATGGGAAGCCGCCTTTCTATTCAAACATTGGACCGCTGGTACGGCCAGGCACCGACCAGTCCATACAGGTGCTAGCCCATCAGGGAGGACCTGGCCTCGAACCAATGATGTATCCAGTGGTGCCAGGACACACGGCTAGTGTCTGTCCTCATGCCCACCCTCTCCACGTGTCAGTCAGTGCAGAGACAAATTTTCTTTGGTTACCGCTCGGATCTCTACTCTTGAAAAAGTTGGCAAGTCAGGTTTTACATCCCATATTTTCTGAACATTTTTTTTCATCCCGAGGGTCTTTAAGTCTAGAAATGATCCATCCATGTGGTCTTTATGATCTATAAAAGAAATAATTTACACTCAAAAGAAAGGCTCAGGAAGAAGTTACTGCATGTAAAAATCACAGCTGCTATTTACTGGACACTTACCACAGGCCAGTACTAATTACCTCACCATCCTCCCTTGGCAGGTGAGGAATCAAGGCCCAGAGAGGTGAAATGACTTGTCCAAGGCCACACAGCTAATATGAGTGTGCAGCCTCACAGGGCTGAGGCACTGCGGGTGAACCTTTGGCCACAGGTATGAGGATGGACTTGAACCCAGGATTCTGTGTCCTAGCCCAGTGCTCTACCCAGCAGCAAGCTTGGTTTCTTGAAAGCCCTATTCCCTCTACACAGGGTATTTATCCTGGGAAGTTCCCCAAGGTTGGTCCTTGCACAGCATCAGTCTATGAAAAAGTTTCCACTGGGCCACAGTGAAATCAGAAAAAGAAGGACAAGGTTGTGAGTTTTTCATGAAATCCTGTTTATTTAATATCAAGGCCTGCTCTTGACTCTGAGATCATGTCTGCCCAATTTTTTTTTTCCTGCCCATCTTTTTTTTTTTTTTTATAACTATGTCCTTTTAGTTATGAAATGATGGGGATAGAAGATGGTGGTCCTGGCAAATTGGTCAGTCCCCAAAGTGAACCCTCAAGTCTGGGGCCCACGGCTCTCAGCACAGAGCGGGTGACTAGGAAGGAGGAAACTTACTTGACGAGCTGGCCTTCTCAAGTTCTTTAATTCGCGCACGAAGCTCAGATAAGGCCTTTTTCTGACGCTGAATGACTTCCTCATGTCGGGACCCTTTGCACTTGGCCCCTAGATCACCGAAGGACTGCTCCTGTGGCCAGAATGGTGAGGACAGCAGCTTTATCAGGGATCAGAATCTCCCTCTCTTGTATTTGAAGAAACATGAACAAATCATGGATTAGCAGAAACCCCGTCACCTACTTAGTACCTTGGAAAGTATCATTAAGGGGCTTCAGCAGAGAAGGAATTTAAAAATTTCATTTCAAATACAAAGTCACATCTAGGAAGATTTCCAACTTTCCTACCTACTTAGCATCACTATAAATAAGAGATCCCCTCTATGTTCCATCCCCATGTTTTATTTCTCTTTTTCTTCTAATATTCTTCTAAGCTTGGGTTTCTACTTGTTGTCATTCTGGTCTCATCTCTGAATAATCACATCAAATTCGCTCCTGGAGGGGCATTTTTTATTTTTGCCTGCACCGTGCGGCATGCGGGATCTTAGTTCCCTGAGCGGAGATCGAAACCGCGCCCCCTGCAGCGGAAGCGCAGAGTCTTAACCACTGGACTGCCAGGGAAGTCCCTGGAGGGGCATTTTTTAGGTAAGAACATGTGATATTTTCTTCTTAGCTGGTAATAAGGATAGTGGTTTAATATCTGCTCGAGGGAATTTGATGGGCGGACTCCTGGCTGGTCTGCAGAAAGGAAAACACTCCTCTGAGACTCCTGGACTCTCTGGAACAGTGTGGTTCAACAGAACTTTCTGCAACAATGGAAGTATTCTCTATCTGCACCCTCCAATATGGTAGTCACTAGCCATGTCGCTAGAGTTGGGTTTACAAAGGGCACAGACAAGGAAAAGTCTTCCTCATCTCTTAAGGGTCATGCACATATTCTCCCCTTTGAGAACAGGAAGAATGCGGGTTTCTTCCTCCAGAAAAATTCACGTACAAAAATTTGCAGACAACTTCTGGAGCTTCAGGGACCCCCTGAAGCCCTGTCGTAGACTCCAAATTAAACAACACTTCCCTAGGGTAAGTGATTCATTCATCCACTCATTCATTCATACCACAAAGGTTTATTGAGCAGGTCTATGTGCCATGCCTTGTGCTAGGCTCTGGGAACTTAGCAGTGACTAAAACTGGTAAAATCCCTGTTATCATAGATTCTGCATCCTAGTGTGAGCAGACAGACAATACATAAGATAATCATGGAAAATAGATGGTGGACAGTGATAGATATTAAAGAAAGAAACTGGAAATGGGATGGTGTGTTGGGGAATGGTCTTCAGATGTAAGTACTGTGGCTAGGGAAGGTCCCAGTCAAAATGGCGAGAAAGGGAAGAAACTGACAACTTGTTTTATCACAATCTTATGACAATTTTGGTTCAGAGAGACAGTGCTCACCAGATACTGTTTAGGCACTAGGGAGAGATCGGGGAACCAGGCAGAAAGCTCTGCTGCTGGGGGCTCATTGCTATGGGGCAGAGACACCAAACAAGTAGAAAGACATGTTCAAATTCCAGAAAGTGATAAATGCTACCAGGAAAACAAAGCAGAGAAGAGGGAAAGGGACGTTTATTTGCTCTTCCTTCCTTGATTCATCAAATGCTTATTGAAGGCCCATGTGACATGTGCCAGGCCCCATGCTGGCCACGATGGGCACAAGGCTCGTGGCCTCACTCGGGGAGCCCAGCAGGGCCGTCTGAGGTCCTCCTGGGGCCACACTTCTCACCCCACGTCCCCACCACTCACTCCTTCATTTCATTCAGGCTCTGCTCCTGGTCTCCTCCTGGGAGGCCCCCTCCCACACGCTACTCTACCCCGAATCCTGCTGTATCTTTCCTCGGAGCGTTCACTCCCGCTGGACATTTTGTTCGACGTTGACTTGTTTATTGCCTGTGTCTCTCCTTTTCCAGAATGTGGGCTCTGTGAGAGCAGAGTTTGTCTCCGTTGTAGACTGTGCTATTCCCAGGGCCCAGCCTTATTCCCCGGGCATAGCAGGGGCTCAAGAAATACGGAGCCGGAAGGGGTCTGCCCCAGTGTTCCTGCTGGGACCAGGGCTCAGTCCCTGAGAGAAGGGGGCACTCTACCCCCGGCTGCACTTAGTAGGACCTCGATGGAGCCCGACTCTGGCTACAGCCAGCTTACTTCCCAGGCTCTTTCTACACTGGCCTCCCTCTCTTTGAGGGTGTGTGTTTGCCTTGGGAGTAAACACCAGGAATGTGTGTGTGTGTGTGTGTGTGTGTGTGTGTGTGTGTGTGTGAGCACATGCTGGAGGCTGGAGAGGAGGAGGTGGGCAGGGGTGACCGGCCTTGGGGGTGGGGCAGCCGCAGTAGCCGGGCTTGGTGACAGCCCTTCCTCTGCCTGCAGAGCTCGCCTGAGCCCGATGTGACCCTTACTCATGGCTCTTCTGGGAATTTGTTTATTTAGGGAAGATGGAGATTCTTTCTCATACAATGCTTAAGCCCTCTGACCCACTCTGGTTTAGAAAGCAGGAAGTAGCCTGAGTGTGGAAAGCCGTTCTGAGAAATAAAAAATCCTTTTTACTTTTATCTTGCAGCCTCCCTCCCCCATCTTCCTCAACTAACCCCTCCTCGTCACAGAAACTAAAAATCACAGGCCTCTGGTCAACAGTCCTTTCCAGCAAACACGTGCAGAGTCGCAGGGGGTCTGGTGTGAGCAGGGACCCTGAGCATCCTCCCCTGAGCGCAGCACAGGGCCTGGCATACAGCAGGTGCTCAATAGTTGTTGAACGTGTGAATGAATATGTGCCGGGTCCTGCACGAAGAGCTTGGATTCCGACAGGAGTGAGACCTGCTTCCGGCCCCGTGGAGCTCACAGCTGCGGAACCCGCTGCAGCCCCATCGCCAGGTGGCCCTAGTAACGAGGAGACACCTCTGCTAAAGTTCTCTGGATGGTGATTGTTGCCAGGGCCGGAGGGCTGAGCCCTTTCCTTCACGCTGCGGGCGGCCCTGGCTCACTGCTCTTTGGCAGGGGAAAGGCATCTTTGTGAAGGCAGGAAGGCAAGCTGACACATTTGGCCCTGTCTCCAAGTGAAAGTCCAAAGCCCATTACTGAAACGCTCTGCTCTCTAGTTTCACAAAGCAAAGGAGATCCTTGGACTCCAGGAAACCCGGGGCCTCGAGGAAGCGCCATACCCATAGTCAGCCGCCCACGTACAATGGGGAGCATCACAGCCCCTGCCACGGGGACAGATGTGAGCGCCACCATTGAGGACTGCGTGGTGAAGGCTGTTCTCGCTCTAAGACATGATCCCTGTGTGCTGCGCCGCTGGGACTTCCAGGCATGCAAAGGCCTCTGGGCAGAGGTTGCCAAGAGTCAGCCATGGAGTGTAAGTGGCATGGCTCTTTGGGAAGGCAGTTTGGCCATACCAAGCACAGTTCAGGCTGTCCTCTGGACATCTCGGAATCACATCTAGGAATTTGTTCTACATACTTACAAGGATATTAACTACAGCAACGTGTGGAAGTAGAAACAAATGTCCATCAATACAGGACTGGCTGGATAAAAGGGACATGATGGAATTCATTGCTGCCATTTAAAAGAATGAGGTAGATCTTTACATGCTTACTTGACAATATGCCCATTAAATAGTCTTATGTGAGAAAAAAATAGTTGCAGAATATATGTGGCTTGATACCATGTTTTGAAAAATGCCCTATTAAATAAATATATGTATATGTAAGTTTGCACGTGTTTGTGTGTATAAATTCATTTCTCAACAACCCCATGGGGGGGTGGTGACTGGTATTACTCCCACTTCCCAGATGAGGGAATTGGTACTCAGGTGCATCCTTGAGGTCACACGGTTTCTGAGTGGAGGAGTCAAGACTGGAATCGAATCCAAGCCTGACCTTCAACCACTGCACAGTCCTGACTGTACAAGCACGTGGTGGTCTCTGTGAGGAAAAGGTCTGATGGCACACGTCCACATAAGCAAGTAATATTTTTGGAACTTAAAATGAAGATGTTTACAAAAGCAAAGAAAGGGGCTTCCCTGGTGGCTCAGTGGTTAAGAATCCGCCTGCCAATGCAGGGGACACGGGTTTGATCCCTGGTCCGAGAAGATCCCACATGCCGTGGAGCAACTAAGCCCGTGCGCCACAGCTACTGGACCTGCAGTCTAGAGCCTGCGAGCCACAGCTACTGAGCCTGCGTGCCGCAACTACTGAAACCCGTGCGCCTAGAGCCCGTGCTCCGCGACAAGAGAAGCTACAGCAATGAGAAGCCTGTGCACCACAACGAAGAGGAGCCCCCATTCGCCGCAACTAGAGAAAGCCCACCTGCAGCAGCGAAGACCCAACACAGCCACACACACACACACACACACACACACACACACACACACACACACACACAATAATAATAATAAAAGTTCTCCTAGATCCCAAACTGCCCTCCTTCCCACCTATATTCCTCCTGAAACATATTTCTGCCTCAGGGCCTTTGTAGTGGCAATTACCCTGCCTGGACCGCCCTTCCCCAGCTGTGCCTTCTCTTTCAAACTCGAACCTCACATCACCCTGTTAAAAAAAAAGCAAAAAAAAAAAAAAAGCACAAAGAAAGCCACTGCTGGGCTCTTTCTTAGCTTGTCTTTCTAGCTGCCCAGGGACAGGGCAGGCACTCACTTCCTGGCTGCTCAAGAAAATATCGGTGTGGATTGGTTCTATCTGCACCGAGATGTCACACATCTGGGTTGTGTTCCTGGGCTTCTGTTCCTTCTCCTTGTGCAGCTGGAGTCTGTGTTTCTCTTGGGAGGCCCTAGGGCAGAGAAGATGAGACACTGGGCAGCAGAGTCGTTGGCAGCATGAATTCCGGGAACCGTGAATTACCTTTGTACCCACGAACAGAATTGGAAAAGGGACTCCCATTCTTACAGGGAACCAAAATCTTTGAGCCTTCAAGTCTACTGCCCGAAGATTTCTAGGGAAATGAGCTTCGGGGGACTTAAGGCTATAGTGACCAGACAGGCAGGCCCCTACCCATCCTTGCTTCCTGCATTGGGTCTGCGAGACACCTGCTGTGACATTCATGGGGGGTATTTACTGTGTGTCTGCTGTTTCTAACACTTATTATTTGTCAACCCTTCTGTTTCTCATAGAAGTCCCATGAGGTGGGGACTCTGCTTGCCCCGTTTTACAGACAAGGAGAGAGACATATAGCAATTTGCCTGTGGTCGTGGAGCTTGTAGGTGAAGGCGCCTGGCCTCGAATCCATGTAGCCTGGGTCTGGAGCCTATTCTTTTAACCACTATGTGAATCTGCCTTGGCCATGAACCACGGAGCACATGAAGCTACAGAGTATACATGAGATATCAATTCTACGCAAACTTCCTTGGGAAAAACATTAATCTTATGTCAAAATATGGATACACTATAGATGGAAATGCAAACTCACATGTATTTTTTTTTTTTTTTTCACATGTATTTTTGAGACGAATCCGTGGGACAACAACAATATATTTAGTTTAAGCTGACCTCTGACACCTCCAGTCTATACCTTTGTACAGTCAATATTTACTACGTTCCTTTATATGCCAGGCACCGTGTGAATGCTGGGGAGTCAATAGAGTCTACACAGGGGTTCTCATGGGGAAGGCAGACAATCAGCAGGTGGGAGCAGCCTGGCTGTGTGAGAAGGGTTTGCTCAAGTGGCACGAAGGAGCTGATGGACCCCAGGCAGAGCAGGAGCCCTTGGCTATGTTTCGTGATGGCGAATGATGGAGGGCTTCCTGGAGGAAGTGGCATTTAAGCTGAGATTCATCTGGAATATTGGGCAGGAATGTCTAGATGCACAGAACTGAGCAAAGCTTTGTTTTAAATGATGAGGTTGTAAAGCAATGAAATGTACGTCATTCATTCATCTACTCATTCATTCAACTCTTCAACCAGCGTTGACTGAGCACTGCCCCCTCCTCGCCCCCTGCTCTGCCTCTCTGTGCCAGGCTCCCTGGGCACTTGGGTGTGCCTGGGCTCCACACACCCGCCGTGCAGACCTTCCTACCCACCTGAGTGCCCGCTTGAGGGCCTCTAGCTCCTTGTCCTTCTTCTCCAGCAGGCTGCTCATCTGTGCCGTCTTTTCCTTGAGCACAATCAGCTCGCTGCTTTGTTGCTGGACCAGCGCCACATTCCGCTCCAGCTCCATCTTCTGCTTCTCGTTAAGCTCCCCTGGGAGTGATGTGGAAGCTGGTTAGGGGGTCTCCCGCCCCAGGTCTCTGCGAGCGCCACAGCAGCTCTGCCAGGCCTCTAAGAGCCATGAGGCGGTCCACCCTCCAGGGATGCTCTGGGGGCTTCAGTAACGGCCAGGAGGTCTGCGTGCGTCTTCCCCCCCAAAACAGCAAAACGGCATTACCTTTCAGTGAGTGCTGGCGCCATGAGGCAGCCCGCGAGGCGCCTGCCCGGCCCCAGCTGTCAGGACCTGTGAGCCTGTGGCATATTCTAGGGCACCTTCGGCTGCCTGCTCTGCATGTTTCCTACGGCGTTCTGAGGCCTCTGGAGACTGCTCATGAGCCTGCCAGAGGCAACAGCCTCCAACCACGGACTGGTGGAGACAGGCTGGGGTACGCAGCCCAGCTCCCTCCCCCCCCAGGTGGCACCCCTGCGACCACACTGCAGTAGTAACCTCGGTCCCCCACTGTGCCCACTGACCGGCCAGCACAGCCGTTATCTGCTTTCTTCCCCCTCCTGTCTTACTTCACTTCCACTGCTGTCTTCCCTGGGATCATCTCTCAAATAAACCACCTGCAGTGGAATTCTGGTCTTGGGGGTCTTCTTGTGGGAAAATCCAAAGTAAGACACCTACACTGGGATTTCCCTGGCGGTCCAGCCGTTAAGACTCTGCGCTTCCAGCGCAGAGGGCGAGGGTCTGATCCCTGGTCGGGGAACTAAGATCCCACATGTCGCAGGGCCAGAAAAAAGACACCAACACTGCCTTGAGTCTTCAAAGCAACGCTACAAGGCAGTTCCTAGTAACACCCTCATGTCACAGGTGCAGAAACTGAGGTTCACAGAGGTCAGGGGACTTGCCTAAAGTTGCTCAACTGAGAAACAGCAGATCCAGAACCGGGTCCAGCGCCTCCCCATTCTAGAACTGGACACTGTAGCCTCTCTCCCACGTGTTCTCATAACTTGGTATGGAAAAATCACTCTTTGAGAAATCCTGCCATAAAAGCCTTGGGGGCATCAGCTGGTCCAGACACAGGAGCAAACACCACTGAAGGTCTGGGGTGCACGGATTTGAGATGGGGACGAGAGGAGTGCTCCTCACCCTCCCTCCACCTCCCCAAACCTAGCTACACCCCCCGACTCCTGCCCTTTGGCTGGATGGAAGCTAGGGATGGGAAAAGAAGACAGCTCTAAGAAGCAAGAAGAAGAGAGGCAAAAATAAAAGTCTGGGGAGAAGAAGGGTCAAGTAGGAATATTCAGTCAGACTTGTGTCCGTCCAGAAGAGAGCAGACCTCGCAGCTATTTCGCCCCTAGTCTAGTGGTCTCTGACGTCCAAATCAACCCCGGGAGGCAGACGTGCTGCAGGTGTTTTTGCATCAGAAGAAGGAGAGGCCCGGGAGACACCTTCCTTGAGTTCCCTAAGCTGTTGGGTGCTAGGACTTGTGCCGGCTGGCCTGCCCAGGGGCGCCCACGGTTGACCCCCAAGCCTTTGCCCCCAGAGACAAATCCTCTGTGGTCATCAGAAATTGTCTCCGAAAAAGAAAGTTGCCTTTCCACACAGAGGTCCAGAGCCATCTGAGAATGTTCCCTGTAGCCCCATGTCAAAAGGAATCAGTTCAATACCCAGGATACAGCTCTTGCTGACCCTGAGCTAAAAGTACTGTGACGGCCCAGGAAGTCAGGTTGAGTGGGAGTTTGAATGCCCAGCTTTCCAACCCTTCAGACACGTTTCTTTCCTGTCTTGAAGTGGGTCAGGAAATCAAGGGACATGGGCAACTGTACACACCTCTCAAATCTGACATTCGGCTATGGGCTTCAGTGAGGCTATGGGCTTCAGTGAGGTTCTTCCTTAACCTCATGATCTCCTGCTGAGACAGGATTTCCTTCTGAGCAGTCAATAAGTCCTCTCTGAAATTCACAGAAACAGACCAAGTCAGTTCAACTCAATCTCCCTGGTGTCTTGAGTGCCTGGAAGGGGCCAAGTACAAAGGCAAAGTGATCCCCAATCAACGATGGTCCATGGGATGCCTGTCCCAGCAAGGGCGATAAGCACACTCTTTAAAAACTCTCAAAGCAAAAATCCATTTTGATCCACCTGCATTACAAAGAAATACGTGGAGACAGAACAAAGGATCCCGGCCGGGTTCGCCCTGAGGTTGAGATACAACTAGCGTGAAGCTGAAACTATCTTGCCGCTCAAGCGTCTGTCAGCGTGAACCAATGCTCTTGTGGGCTTTTGATCTTTGGTGCAAAGAGGAAGGAAGACTATTTTTTTGTGGGTTCAGGGATTCTTTGAGGACGAGGAAGAGGAGAGAGAAGAGGACGGTATGGCTCCCGTTCTCTCACCAGCTTCTTTTAATTCCTGATGGAGAGACGTGGTGCCACGTGAGTGAGTGGTGCTCATGGGACCCTTTGCAGAAGTGTGGGCCCTGGGGCCCAGAAAATCAAGGGGGACACAGGGAGGGTGGGATGAGGGCAGCTCTTTGGCCCCATGCCCCAGAGGGCAGGACGTCTTTGGCACCATGACGATCAGGGTGGCTGACAGGGAAGCAGTGCTCCGTGGGAAGGGGCCCAGCGTGACAGCGGGAGAGGTGCCTTGAGGGGGGTTATGAGCAAGGGTGAGACACCCCAGCCCTGAGAGACGCGTGCTGTGTGTACGTGTCTGTCTATCTGTCTCCCTCTCTACTCCTTGGCTGTAACTCTTCCAACTTGAGGATGAAACTCTGCCTCGAGGGTGTCCACAGCTAAGGAAGTGGACCAGAGAAGAGTGAGGTGTTGCTGATCCTTCTCCAGGTCGTGGCTACTGCTGTCTTTAGAGAGAGCTCTGTCTACCAGGAGGAGTCAGTTAGGAACTTTTCGGAACATGGAGGCTGAGTATCTGAGTATCTTTGCCCTCTTGAGGTAAAACCCCTGTGACATTAGACTTTGGTAACTGGTATGTGGTGCAGGGCTCAGGCTGGTGGCTTGTCTTTTTTGAGAAACTTTCTGAATCCTTCCTCTGCATCACATTCCTGCCTACTGTTTGTACGCTGCTTGTCAGTGGCTTTCAGGATCTTTCCCATTCATGGATTTTGTTTCTCTGGAAACTGTCAGCTCTTTGTGGCTCCAGGTATGGACTTTTGGGTTGGGAGGGAGCTTCAAGGTCGTTTAGTCCAACCTCTTAACTTTTAACCATCTGCAGGACCCACTCAACCAAGTGGTGTTTGAAACCCGCTTATAATACCCAGGAATGCACTTGCCTCGAGCAGGTACTTGGAAAAAGTAGCCAATCATAGCATTAGCTGGCATTCATGTACCTCATCTCACCAGCAGGGAAGCTGAGGCACAGGAGGTGACGTGACCTGCCCGGGGCCACACACCTGGAGAGTGTTGAGTTGGAATTTGAACATGATCGAGAAACTACAGGGATCAAAAAACTCAAATGGCAGCAAGAATAGCCCGGACTCAACTCCTTTTTGCAGACTCTGACAACGTGGCCAGAAGCAGGGGTCCGGTCGGGTACTCACATCAGGTGTTCACACACTGCGTCTTTGGCGGAGCTCCCCACCGGAGGTGCTGTCACAGTGTCTTGCTGTGTTTCCCCCTCCTGGGCTGGATCAGAGGGACAGGCCAGCGTCACCACAGTCCTTACACAGCAGATGTCTTCCTTCCCCTTTGCTTATCAACACACCTATGGCTTTCTCAACTTACAAAGCTTCCCTATGCCCCCAGCCCTCTCCACCTAATGGGAACCAACGTGTGTTCTGTGTCACAGGCTGCCGCCTCCCGCCGCACCACGTATGAGCTCGTGAAATCTTCCCAGCTACTCTCTAAGGCAGGGATCACTGACTCCATTGACAGACGAGGAGATGGGCGCAGGAGGGGCGGAGCCTTAACTCCTGGGTCGCACCTCCTGCCCTATTTCCTGCTCTCCGCCCCGACAAGAGTCTCGTCCTGTCCTCACCTCCCACTTACTCCTCAGCCCACGCCTTCCAGTTTCCGCCCTCACCCTCAGTTCACCCACTCATTTATTCATTGGACAGATGCTTAGGGAGCATCTGCTTGATGGCAGGCATGGATCTAAGAGTGGGGTGACAAAGATGTAGTCGCTCTCGGGTCCCAGCTGAAACATCCTCCCTCCGACCTGGACTTGGGCTGGGAGACTGAGTCCCGCCCTGTGCCCGTGCCGTGGTGCCCTGTCCATCCTGGGTCCCCTGTCAGGGCAGTGATTTGGCTAGCTGCCTGGCCTGTCCATTGCTGAACCCCCCAGTGCCTAGAATGAGCTTGGGACATAATAGATGATCAGTTATGCATGTTGAGTGAATGAATCCATGAGGTGAGCCCTGACAGCTTGTCAAGTGGCTTAGACTAGGACCACGGTTCTCAACCAGTGGGGAGTTTACCCTGAAGGGGACGTTTGGCCACGTCTGGAGACATTTTTGGTTGTCGCACTGGGGTGGGGGTTGGGGCTGCTGGCATCCGGTGGGCAGAGGCCGGGGAGGCTGCTCAACACCCTAAGTGCACAGGACGGCCCCCAACCAAGAGTCCTCCAGCCCAAATGACAATACTAGTGCCGAGGATGAGAAACCCTGGCCCGAGGCCTCTACTTCCAGAACTCTTTTCCAAGAGCTCACTGTCTTTAGTTTTACGCATCACCTTGGTCATTCAGGGCGAATAAGTGCTCACAACTCTTGAGTTCTTTCTTCAGCCTCTTTTTTTTTTTTTAAAGGGATAAACCCCAGCTGGTTATAAAGTTGCAAATTGCTGATGGCAGAGAGATGCCTTTGAAAGGCCCCTGCACGGGATGTTTCCACATGGAAAAGATGATTCCCGTTGTGCTGCTCTGACACCCCTAACAGCCCCGGCAGCCTGTGCCCCTCGCTGGCTGACCGGCTCGGCACAAAGGCTGTCCCTGCTCATTGCTGTTACTTCTGTTGAACCTGGGCCTTGAGGGCGCCTAACCTTGCTGTGTAACAAGAAGAAAAGGCCTCCAGACAATAGAGGAGCTTTTAAATGAGGCGCAGACTTTTCTTCTGCATCAGCCTAGGGGGACCCACAGGGTCATCAGAACCTGCCCTGAACACTAAGATTTCCTCGGCGTCTCTCTGGACCAACCTGGGTCATTGTCCTTCAACGTTGCACTCTCTCCTATTTTTTTACGGTGTTCGGTCACTTTCTGGAGTCTTTCTTCAAGACTCACAATCGTCTGGGTGTGCTGTTTGATTTGGTCCTTGTATTCCATGATCTGTTTTTCAAATCCGTGCTTCTGAGATTCCTGTTCTTCTTGGAGGGCCCTTACTGTGAGCTGTTGCAGCTGCATCCGCTCCTCCATCATGATCTGGGAAAACAGACGTGGTTAACATGATCTTGGGAGCTGGATAAGAGGACGATAACAGCAATAACAACATGGGCCCCCTGCACCCACCAGCACCAAGCTCCGCCCCGCCCCAGGACCTTTGCATGTGCTGTTCCCTCTGCACGGTACAATCTTCCCCCAGCTCCTCGCATGGCTGACGCCTCATGTGACAGGCCTCAGCTCCAATGTCACCTCCTCAGAGAGGCCCTCCCTGACTGCCTATCTGAAGGAGACATGACCCTGTTTTATTTCCCCTGAGGCACTTATCACCATCTGAGTGATCTCATGTCTTTATTTCTTGCTCCCACTGGAATGTAAGCTCCATGAGAGCAGAAACTTACCCTTTCTTATTTACCAATATGCCCACAGCATCAGTGTCTAGATCCCTGCCACAGCATCTAGACCCAGATGCTCAGTAAGTGTGGGTTGAATTAATGAGTGAACAATTTTATAAGAGAAAAGTGAATGAATTTGTAGTTCTTAAAAACAAAAATGGGGCTTCCCCGGTGGCGCAGTGGTTGAGAGTCCACCTGCCAATGCAGGGGACACGGGTTCGTGCCCCGGTCCGGGAAGATCCCACATGCCGTGGAGTGGCTGGGCCCGTGAGCCATGGCCGCTGAGCCTGTGCGTCCGGAGCCTGTGCTCCGCAACGGGAGAGGCCACAACAGTGAGAGACCCGCGTACACGCAAAAACAAACAAAAAAACCCAAAAATGATCAGTGGTCCCCTGATGGTGAGTCAGAACTTTTCCCTTGACCGCCCCCCACCTTCCTCCCCTCTCGGGATGACATCATTCTCCTGCTACCTGGATGACGTCATCCTCCTCCTCCTGATTCCCTTAACATGTTGAGCCTCTGATCTTCTCCAGATGTGTAAATTCTCTGCCTGAGACGCTCACACGTGCCTGCTCTCTCAACAATCACTCCCCCAAGGCTGTCTTCCAAATTTTGTTCCCATGTCTTGCTTCTTGCCCCAAATCTATTTTTTTGCCCTGTCAAAAGTTTGGGCAACTTTTGAACTTGGTACCCCACCCTCGTCTCAGTCTGAATTCTTCACCTTCTCCAGAAGACAGCCCCTCTCCCACAAGAGACCCCCCCCCACACACATACAAACCCCAACCCCCATCTTCCCCGCGTCTCCACCGTGTGCCATCAGCCCGCCCGGTGCCCTGGCTCCAAGCTCGCCCGCCTCCTTTGGTTCCTCCCTCTTCTCAGTGCTCCTGTCCTGTCAATCAGTTGTCGAGTCTTGCCATTTTTCTGCTCACTCTCTCCAGAGCGACTCCTTCCTTCCCCTGCTCTGCTGCCCCGAGTGTCCAGGTCCTATGACTCAGGACTACAGCAACAACGTGCCACACCCTGAGCCGGTGTCTCCAAGTCCAGTCCCACTCAGGTTCACTCTGTGCACTTCTGCCAGGTCAATCCTCATCAACTCCTTGTCCACAGACCTGTCTGTTCAATGTATGAAGTACAGGTGGGTGCAATATTGAGCCCTGATGGTGGAGGGCCTTGAAGGCTGAGATGAAATTGGAAAACATTATCTTAACGTCTGAGGAATAGTCACTGATCCCTAAATTCTGGGGCTGCTCAGTGCTTCTGCCTGATCCTGTGAAGACCCTGAATTACAACATCTTAGAAGACCCTGGACAGAGGGTGTCATCATAGCTTCTGTTTACTTTTTATACTAAACTAATGCTTCTCAGCAGAGGGTGATTTTACCCTGCCAGAGACATTTGGCAAAGTTGGAAGACATTTTTGGTCGTCACAACTGGGGGAAGGGTGCCACTGGCATCTCGTGGGTACAGACCAGGGATGCTGCTACACATCCTGTAATGCACAGGACATGAGAAAGAGTTACCCCACCCAGGACATCAACAGTGTAGAGGCTGAGAACCCCTGGTCTAAACCACGCATCCTCATGGCATCGTGATCTCGCACTGAAGGGAAAATTCTCCCATCCCCAGAAGGCACTGACTTACCATTTTCATCTTAGCAGTTTCCAGTTCAGCTAATGTTTCACTTAATTTCGTGGTGAGGCTCTCTGCTTTTAGACTTTCAGCCGTCTTTGTTTTCTGAGTCTTTTCTACCATGGCCAATGCATCATTTAATTTATCATTTAAAATGTCTTCTTTTTGCATTTTTAAATCTATTTCCTAGACAAACAGCAAACATCAAATTAACAGAAATTCAGGTATAAATATCTACCATAGCCTCTCCCTCCCCTGTTTTCAGAGAGGAGGTGACCTCTGTTCTGGTATTGTTCTGTTGATCCTTTTAAAGTCCAAAGTCCATGTTTTCTCTGGAAGGTTCCAATGATTACAGAACTCTTTTTTTATATGCAGCTGAGATCTGTCTACTTGAGATTTCTGGTCTCTGAGCTCAGTTCTGTCACCTGGAGCTCATCGAACAAGTTTTATTTCTCTTTTATGAGACAGCCCTTTAAATATTTGAGGAGGGCTGTCACGTCTCTCCCTAAATCTATTTTCCAGGATAAATGTGCCAAGTTCCTTCACCCCTTCGTCACAGGACCTGCCTCCAGGACACTCCTCCATCTTCCTCTGTGGCTTCGGCCCTGGGGTGACCTCCCCTCGTCCCGTGGGGCCCCGGCAAGATTAGACTCTGGTCGCCATGTCCTCAACACCTTCTCCCTCCTCCCGGGACCCATTCTTCCGATCTTTGTCGAAATTCTACTCTCCTCCTTGGGTCCATTCTCCAACACTGTGGAATGTGGGCTTCGTGACAGGCGCCGTGCTGGGGCTGGACGCACTTTATTTATTTATTTGACTTCATTCTTTAGAGCAGTTTTAGGTTCACAGTAAAACTGAGCAGAAAGTACAGAGTTTCCATGAACTCCTGCCCCCATCACATGCACAGACTCCTCCACTGTCAACATCCCCACCAGACTGGTACATTTCTTACACTGATGAACCTGCCTCCACACATCATTATCACCCAAAGTCCATAGTTTACGTTAGGCTTCACTCTTGGTGTTGCACATTCTGTGGGTTTGGACAAATGTACAATGACATGTGTCTACCATTATGGTATCACACAGAATAGTTTTACTGCCCTAAAAACCCTACGTATTCCGTCTGTTCACCACCACTCCCCTAACCAATCCTTGATCTTTTTTTTCTTTTTTTAATCCCTGATCTTTTAACTGTCGCCATAGTTTTGCCTTTTCCAGAACGTCATATAGTCGGAATCATACTGCATGTAGCCTTTTCATGAACATTATTTAATCCAAAACAAGCCCCCCAGGGGACTTCTCTGGCGGTCTGGTGATTAAGACTCCATGCTTCCACTGCAAGGAGCATGGGTTTGATCCCTGGTTGGGGAACTAAGATCCCGCGTGCTGTGCGGCGCAGCCAAATAAAGAAAAAGAAAAAAGAAAGAAAAAGAAGAAGAAGAAAAAAATAACCCCCCAGTGATTCTATGTATGGTAATATTTGGGAACCTTTCTTTGAAGAAAACGATCTAAGATCGATGTGAATAGACTTGAAGATCTGTTTAGTCCCATCTGGTCTATTTATTTATGTATTTGGCCGCATCGGATCCTTGTTGCGGCATGCGGGATCTTTCGTTGCAGTGAGAGGGCTCTTCGCGACGGCGTGCGAGCTCCTCTCTAGTTGTGGCGCGTGGGCTGTAGCGCGTGCAGGCCTAGTTGCCCTGCGGCATGTGGGATCTTAGTTCCCCGACCAGGGATCGAACCCGCGTTCCCTGCATTGGAAGGCAGATTCTTAACCATTGGACCACCGTGGAAGTCCCAGCCCCATCTGGTCTCGAAAATCCTTTGAAATTGTATTTACCTGTATTTAAATTTAACCCACTATTGTCAGGTTGTGTGTTTATCACGTGCCTTGACCTTTGAGATATAGGCTTGCATGTGTTTGTGTGTGTGTGTGTGTGTGTGTATGTGTGTCTTGTACTGTTGGGACCCAGGAGGGGTGAATCAGTCCTCCAGCTTGGAGGTGCCTAAGACAGGGCCCTGTGCAACAACTTCTGCTTCTCCTGCATCTCCTACTCTCAGTAATAATCGTAAACGTGGTTTGATTATGAAGGTGATGATAGCGATGATGACAGATTCTGGTGGAGAAATAGCACCAAGGCGATCAGACATTCAGGCATCTATATCCTGCCACCCCCTCTGTGACCCCGGGCAGCTGAGCCTACACCAAGGTCAAGGATAGGGAGAGGAGGGGTGATGATGAGAAGTCCTAGAGTCAGGTAGTCCTGGGTTCAGGTTCTGCCCCTCCACTTCCTGGCTGTGAGATGATAACAGCAACAGTAATAAAGCATGCAGCACTCACTGAGTGCCGGGTGCGTGTCTCTGTGTATGTCAGCAGTTAAGCCTCACAACTCCGTGAGGTTGATCTATCGGATCATCTGTATTTCATAAGTGGGGAAACCAAGGCACAGAGGTGGCAACTCCTGCCTAGTGTCCCACAGCCAGGGGGTGGCAGAGGTAGGATTTGAACCCAGACCGCCTGCCCCCAGAGCCTGGGGCTCAGCCATGCTGGCTCCTCCATGCCTTTTCCTCTTTGAGACTCATACCTCCTTCTGCTTGGTTATGCGGTTCTCCAGATCTTGCACCTTTTTCTTTTCCTTCTCTATGGCCTCCTTCGCTTTGTGTTTCTCGTAGGCGATGCTGCTCTCTGAAATCTGGAAGTCAACAACAAGCGGTTTGAGGGTGTGTGCACGAGAAAGGAAGGGAAGTGACAACGGCAAGGGGAAGCCAGGATTAGTAATCGTTGACACCAGTGAGTCAGGGTTTGGGAGTGAGAGCTCAAGGGACTGGATGCTCGCTGGAGAGAGAGGTGAGAAGGGTGGCGTGCCCAGCACGGTGAGAACCTGCAAGTCACGTCTTGGTTAGTTGTGTCCTTAAAAGAGGGAGTTATTCGTCTTTCAGGATTTCTGGGCTGGTGTTCAGGAAGTGACAGGCTGGTGAGTGTTCAGGTCAAGGCATTGGGCGCTGAGCCACGAACTAAACTACTAAACGGACAGGTGACGGCACCAGTGTGGTCCCTTGTTGGCAAGTACCTGGCTTCTTGGGAGGTGGGGCAGGAGAGGCAAAGGACAGGGGTAAGCCTACAAAGGCTTGGGTCCAGAAATTGAAGCCCAGGACAGTTTGGGACTGAGCACATATACCCCACAGATACGGTGATGGAGAGGGGATTGGAGCCCAGCCTCAACTACACAAGCCCCAGGAGGGAAACAGCCAGAGTAGGGTCGAGAAACTCTGTTTGCAGTTGTTGAAACTCTTGTAGTTATGCCTCCCGTACAAATATGAGAGTTCGCAAGAATAACATTTTAATGAAATAAGTAATTTATATATGCATAAACAAAAGACTGGAAAGCTATGTACCAAAATATAAATAATGGCTATTTGGGGTGAATTGAGATTCTGGTAATTTATATTTTCTTCTTTTCACTGGTCTGTATCTTCTAAATTTTCTTTAGTGAGCATACATTATTGGGTAAAAAGAAAATCTACTGGCATTGTTGTACTTTGGGGGTGGGTGGCCCTGGAGAAAAGAGGATCTTCCCGACAGCTTTGCTGTTCTAGCATTACGTCCTGGGCCTCCATCCCCCCCGCCCTGCTCTGCACACGGGCCTCCCCGCCCCACCTGGGCTCTGACTCTCCTCCCTGCCTGGGCTTGGCATTTTCCCACTGCCAAGTCTGCCTAAGACTGTCCAGACCCCACCCTGCGAGTCTGTGTCCTGCCTGACGTAAGAGGCCACATGCCGCACGGGAGGGCACCCTCCCTTCTCTTATCCTGCGCCGCTCGGCAAATTACAAAGGAAAACGATGATGATGATACTGCCACGCTCTAAATTCTGCAACATGAGCGCCTGCATCGTGCACTGAACGCGAGCCCCCAGGTGGCGTCTGCCTGCAGGTGAGGACACAGAGGCTGTGAGTGAGGCAGTGAGAGGGTGAGTAATGCATCAAGGTCACACCATCAGGAAGTGGTGGTGCCAGTTCAGATGCCAGTGCCCTGCCCTAGCCACCCTGCCACCTGGCTTCTGGACCTGGCCTGAGCTGTCCTCCTGACTCCAGCCCCACCCTACCTGGAGGCAGGAGACATGCTTGTGTATTCAAACGTAGACTGGCACAGAGCCTGCCACCCTGCTCAGCAGCAGCCCACACTCTAAAGCCCCACCCCTGGCCCATCTGTATAAGGGCTGATGTGGGGGCAGCTGTGACCACAGTTTGGGTTCTACCCCTTAACAAGGCTCGCTCTGTGTCGGAGCTCCCTCGCCCTGTGTGGACTCTGACCTCACTTCCCTGCAGGGGCTGGCACAGCCTCACTCCCAAGGTCTTTGCTTGCCTGTCCAGCCCCCATATCCGGCCATGCACTCCATCCTCCCCACCCGACCGGGACTCTGACCTCACCTGCGGAGGTGGTCACAATGCATGCACGGACTCCTCGAAACAAACCTCTGTCACTGCACCCGCATTAGAAATGGGGGCACAGAGAGGGCAAGGGGCTTGCCCAGAGTCACACAGCATGTTGGGGCAGAGCTGGAATTGGGACCAGAATCGACACTTTTAGCCCACCCAGCTCTGCTGCCATGCCTCGCTTCGCCTACCCGGTGTCTCCCTCCGGCTTTCTTCCTCTGACCCATTTGGCTTCCGTCTTGTTCCAGCTTGATTTCATTCTTCCCGTCCTGCCCCTGTCCCTCTGGCAAACTCCAGTCCCTCTCCTTTGCACTTGGGACCCCTGACCTAGTGGCATTCTCTTCCCGCAGATGTTCCCGTGGTGTTCCCTCTGCCCTCCAGTTCTTACGCAAGGTCACCTCCTTGGAGACACCCTCCCCGCTGACGGGCCACTCTCTAACCCACCCTGGTTTTGTCTACCCCACAGCCTGTGGCTCTGGAGTCACCTGTGTTTGTTTACATGGTTGTCTGTCCTCCGCCCTAGAGTGGGGGGCATGACTGTGGTCCGTCTAGTGCTCTGCAGTATCCCTGACACCCAATAAGGTCCGGCACGTGGTAGGTACTCAGTAAATATTTGCAGATGGATGAATAAAACTGAATTAAACAATTCATTGAGTCACCAGCTTTGTTTCTGGAAGTTCCACGAGAGCCGGCACATGTCTGTGTGTGCCCCCTCTGTCCCTACAGTCCGGCTCCTGGAGATGCCATCACAGGTCACTGAGGGCACGGCCACCTGGCCCCCTGGCTCCGAGAGCCCTTCTTTGACTTTCAGGGCATGACTCGGGCGTTCATCCCTCCTCTAAGCCTTGGGGCCTGCCTTTCATGGCGGCTTCGGCTGGTAAGCCCAGTCCCCAGGCTGGTGGCAGTGGATGTCACTGGCTCGGCCTGGGCCTGGCACTTGGACACCCCTTCCCCCTCCCACATCACCTTGTCCTTGAGGGTGTACTTCTCATCTCTTCCAGAAGGCACTGACCCCTGGTGCTTATTTGATGTGACCACCGTGTGAGCTGGTTGTGTACCGTCTACTCCATCTTACTCTGCAATGTTTGTGTCTCTATCTGTCCATCGGCCCAGGGAGGGTCTACTTTGGAGTCTATGAAACTAGGAGGCTGGCGCCAAGAGGGTGTTTTCCTACTGTGCCCACGCTGGGTACATCATAAATACCTTTCGACGACAAGGAGGATGCTGGCTGAGGGACTGACCCAGACGCCAACCCAGCGGGTCTCCCCTGGAGTGCAACTCCCTTCCCTAGGTCGTTGGCCAGCAGTGCTTTTGAAGACGGCCCTCTGTGCGCGAGTGCAGTTCTAAGTACTTAATATACACTAACTCATTTAATCCCGCGAGGCAGGGACTGTATCCCTCCCCATGTTACAGATGAGGTAACTGACGCACAGGAGGTTATGTGATCTGCCCTAGGGTCACACAGCTGGTGAGTCCTGTGTTGTGATATCGGCCACTCTGAACGGAGGCACCGCTCCCCACCTGCCCGCTTTACCACCTGCTCTACATCAGGGCACCGAGACACAGCCTCACATCTGGTTCTGGAGCTCCTTCCAAAGGGCTTTTGGCTGCCACCGCCCAACTTCTCTCTCTCTGCTCTTCAGACCTCCTTCTGCTGGGTTAAGTGGTTCTCCAGATCTCGCACTTTTCTCTTTTCTGTCTCTAAGGCTTCCTTTGCTCTGCTTTTCTCATGGGCAATGCTGCTCTCCAAAATCTGAAAATCAATGACCAGTCCTTTTGGTTGCCTGCACATTTAGGGGGAAAATTGCTAATAACGATGATACTAATTATAATGACAGTAGCTCAAACGTTGAGGGTTGGTCTTCCGTGCCAGGGCCCAAGGCCAGCGCTTCTCACTCACGTCACTCTCACGGCAACCTCATCAGAGAAGTTAGCGTCACCATTTAACAGATGAGGAAACTAAGGAACAGAAAGTTGGTGAGGGTGCGGGGACCATGAAGTTTGTTAGTGGTGAGGCCAGGATTGAACCCCTCACGTTGCCTGTGGGTGGAGGCCCTGGCAGGGAGCAAGCCAGCAGAGGCGACCAAGCCTGTCTTATTTCAGAGTCTGAGCTCTTATCATTGTGCCAGGCAGCCTCTGTGATAAGAAGAAGAAAAATCTCATTAATAATGGAATTTCCCATTGTTGAAGTAAATCTCTGAAAGACAATCAGGTCTCTAGAGGAGGACAGTGTATTGAATTAATGAGCTACACATAACAATCTCTAGGAGGGACGGGGCAAAGCTCACAAGGGAAGCTCTGAGAGGATGCGAGGGCTGTGATTGGTATTTAGTGCCCGCAGTCAGGGAATTTCATCTAGGAAGCAGCTTGCCGATAAGCCGTCCAGTTAAATGGTTTATGCAAATTGCAGAAGGCTAGAAGTTGCCGGTAAGGCCCCTGTTTCTAGTCACTGCAAGAAAGGGCACCTCAGATTCATCATCATTATGTTAAAAAAAAAACAAAAAACAAAAAGAAAGGGCACCTCAACTCTCAAAAGGGTTGTGTTTTAAACACCAGCTTGGCAGAGGTCTGGAATTTGGAACACGGTTTCCATTATAGCTGGTGGTTAGGGTCTGAGATTAGTCTGCAAAAATATCTAATCCATAATATGGAGGAAGTACTACACATTTTAATATATTTTGCAGTGAAAAGCAGTTTGAAAAACGCCAACACTCATCTGTTCCAATACCAGCCCCCAACGAAGCAGAAGTGCAGTAACATCGCGGGAGCCTGGCGTCTCCCATGAGACGTGAGGGAGCCGAACGTCTGAGGAGGGTTTCGGGTTAAGGCATTTTCCTGCCCCACTGCGCCTGATCTCACGTCTACACGCGGGACTTTGCTCTTGGCAGCTCCTCTGCAGCCGAGACGGGCGCTACGCACCACAGGGAAGCCTGTCCTTGTGCGACTCACGCCCAGGTCCCGTCCCCCCGGGCCACTTTGCTCCCACGCTCCTGGGCAGGTCATGGGAATTAATCTTTAACGTTACCTCCAAACCCGCATTATGACCTAGTGATTCTGTCGTCCTTAAAGATGCATCTGACAGTGTGGAGGAAGGTCTAATAGAAAGAAAAATCAAAGGACTGTTTGAGGTTGATCTAAGTCTGTGTCTGGGATTTTAATCTCAGGTTCCCCTGACAAGAAGCCACGGAGAGGTCCTGCCGGGAGAAGTGGGCTGACGCTGTCCTAGGCCTGGGTGACCCGGCCACAGCTCCTCCCTGCCATGGGGCTGTCCACCACCAGGCTTTCCTTAAATCTCCCTCCTGAAGTGCCCCGTGACCTCGAGATCTCTAAAATCAACGGGCTTCTCCATCTTTGTGCTGATGACCTCTCAGTGGCATTTGGCCGCCGGGAACCCTTGTGACACCCTCCTCCTCCTTGCCACCCCTGGAGAAATAACTCAGGACCAGGTACTGACACTGTTTACACAGGCCTGCAGAGCACAGCTGCGCCGGAGACCTGAGTGAGACCCAACACATAAACACTTTCCCTCTCTGGATCGGATCAAATGGCATGGGCTCTGCCCACCAGGCTCATTATTTCTCCCTCGCTGGTGGGTGGGCCAGGGTTTCCCTCTGAGGAGTAGGGATGCAGTGGGGGATTGGTAGGAGGCAAGTACCTAAACAGAAGTGGAAGTACAGTGATTGAGAGTATTAATAGCTACCATTCTTTGAGAGATGATTCTGGGTCAAACACTTTAGTGTACATTATCTCCAATCTTCACAGCCATCCTTTAAAGAAGGTAGGTATTGAGCCAGTAAGTAGCCCAGCCAGGCTGCAAAGCCTGCACTCCTCACTCCTCTGCGCTGCCCCAGGACCGAAGCGCTAATGAAAACATTTTGTAAAAAAGACTCAGGGATCTGAGGGTGACCGCGAGGTAAGTACGAGTGAACACTGTAATAGGGCTTTTGCAAAAGCCATTTTGGACACATCAATAGAAGTACAACATCTTCAACGAGGGAGAGAAGAGTCCTGCTCTAGGCCACTAAATGTTGGAGAACTGTGTCCAGTTTTGCCTACAAAAACTTTAGGAAGAAAACAGATGATGGGTTGCAAACTCAGATGCCTACAGGGGCTCGACAGTTACCCAAAGTGAAGTGGGTTGTGTGTGATGCAATAGGGAATGGCGAGGACTGTGGCAAACTTCTGCTACTTGGTTCCACTCCGGCCCGTTTTTGCCAAGTGGAAAGGAGGGCCAGATTTCTGAACTTTTCAAGAGAGGGTGGAAATCTGGATTTTTCAGTATAGTTTATGAATTCAAGAAAAAACACTCTAGGACCAAACGTAACATGCCTGCAGGCCCTTTTCAGCCAGTGAGCTGCCCATCTGTGGCTTCTGGAGCACAGAGCAGCTCAGAGGAGTGGAACAAGGCCATGCTCCAGGACTGTGAATGGCATTTGGGTCTGGAGAGGAGCGGGTGCCTCTATTTTCAAGCATCTATAAAAGGTTATTCTGTGGAAGAGAAAGTATTCAATAGACGGGTAATCAATGCTGGGATGGACTGCCCCCGGGCTGCAGAAAATTCCTTGGTGGTGGAGCTGAAGGCTGGATGATTTTAGGATGTTGTTGGAGGATACACGCAGCCCTGAAGTCCCACGATTCTGTAATTCCTCCATTTTTGGGATCTGGGATACAATCTCTGTGCAGAAAATGCTCATGTCACCAATCCCAACTTGTCCCCTATCTAAGGCTGTATTTTAGGCTGTTTGCAATTTTTCCAACTAACTGTGAAGGCTACAGCTCTAGGGTTCTCTCCTACAGTCCCCCTTGCTTCTTCTCAGACTAGCTGAGCCCTCCCAAGGACAAATCACTCTAGGAAACTCCGCCACGCGCTTCTCCCCATCATCTGTGGTTCTGAACTTCTTCCATTTGGCCCTCAAGCTGGATTTGGGCTGGAGCCAACTATCTCCCCGAGCTGCGTACCTCCTTCTGGCGGGTTAAGCGATTCTCCAGCTCTTGGACTTTGCTCTGTTCTTCTTCTAATGCTTCCTTTGCTCTGCTTTTCTCCTGAGAAATGGTTTCCTCCAAAGCCTGAAAGTCATGATTGTTGTTTAATAGACATGGTTACCATAGTAGGGATCTGGACTCTGTGCCAGGCACTGCACGGATTCACTCTTTCACTTTTCACAACAAGAAAACTCTTTCACTTCTCACTGCCACAGAAAACTGCGGGCAGTATACTTAGGGGCTAAGAGTACGGGGTCTGGAGTCGGCAGGCCCAAATTAGAGCCTCCGGTTGATCCTTCCTAGATGTATAGTCTTGGGCAAGTGAGAAGCTTTAGAAGCCTCAGTTTCCCTGTCTGTACAGTGGGGACAGTAATGGGTTGATGTGAGGAGCAGATGAGATGATGAACATGAAATACTTGTCACATGATAACTATTCACTAGTAAAGATTAATCATTTCTTCTGTCATTTCAACTTTGCAAAGGAGGAAACAGGCTTAGAGAGATTAAGGAATCTGTTCAGTTTACTAGTAAATCACGTCATCAGGAGTTTGAACCCTGGTCCCTTTGACCCTAGAGACAGGAGTTGGCGAGCTATGGCATCTGGGCCAAATCTGGCCCGCTGCCTGCTTCTTTGTAAATAAAGTTTTATTGGCAACCCTCCATGCTCATCGTGGGTTGCCTACAACTGCCTCTGCACTGCAACAACAGAGCTGAGAAGCCACGACAGAGACCATACGACCCGCAAAACTGAAAATAGATACTATCTGGCTCTTCGTGGAAAAAGTTTGCTGCTCCCTGATTTAAACCATTAGTGTGTGCACCAATCAGAGGACTGCTGCTAACAGATCATAATAAAAAAAGAATGTTAGCTCCATAAGGGAACCTAGAATTTCTTACCCTTGAAACAGAGTCCTCAGACAAGTTAGGACTCGTGAGGAGTTTAATTAATGAATTCGGACAAGCATATTTTTAGAAATATGGGGATGATGGTGTCATGTGGTATGAGGGAGGTTCACTTAAAGTCGGGGCACCTGGCACTGGAGTCTGGAACAGTACTTTCCGATGAGTCCCTGGGGTCGAGCTGATCAATGTGCGTGTCTGGGGAAGGATGACCCTCGACGGGATGACAGTGGACATGAGCAGTGGCGCTCTGTCTCGGTGGGTCCCTGGCGTTGCGTCGCCCTCTGCATGGGCTGGTGTGCGCGCTGAGCTTTGTTGTGATTAAAGGGGGGTCGATGTCAGCCCTTGAAACCCTGTATCTGTTGGAATCGATGTTACAAATGGGCGTCTGGGAGGCCCAGGCCGGTGCCCAGGGTGATGTTGAACATGCTGGGGCTGCAATACTGCACATCCACAGTGGGAACAAGTCAAACCAAAGTTAAAACTGAAATAAGACATTTGGCGAGGGAGAAGTTAATCAGAGAGGAGGGAGGAAACAGGTGGAGAGCCTGGTGGAGATTTTGAAGATTTCTAGGTTCTTTCTGGTTTTATTTCCCTCTCTGTGGAATGGCACTGGCTTCTTCTATGTGTAATTGTCCTTCTGGAGGGAGCTGCCTTGATTTAAGGCTGTTGTGAATGGTACCTTTATGTGGCTCACAGGTGATTTTGGTCAGGTGGTTCTTCCTTTTTAATCTTTTATTTCACAAAAGGCAGAAAGGCAGAGAAAGAGGCAAACAGGAGAAGAAGTAGCGGGGCGTGAACTAGAGGATGAAAGGGAGCAGGCAGAGGTCTTTGCCTCTTGGAGGGGTCTGGAGAGTGAGGGTGTGTGACAGAAGGACGGTCCAAGCAGGAAGTCACCAAGCTTCTCCCGGTGAAGGCGGAGGAAATGGCAGGTCCAGTCCTTCTCAGGGGAAGAAAGGAGGTGCTGGGGGGGAGTTGGGGTCCAGCGGATCTGGTGCTGCTGTCTTGAGGGAGGTGGAGGAGGGGCAGCACGCTGTGGCCCTCCACCGTGGCTGCACATTGGAACCACCAGGGAGAGCTTACCAATCCCAGTGCCTGAGCCACACCCTCACCCCAGTTAGGTCAGAACCTGGGGGTGGGGTGGGGGGAGGGGTACAAGGCATTAGTATTTTTTAATCTCTTAGGTGACAAAAGTGCAGCCAAAGTCATGAGCCACTGATCTAGGATGATGGCGACCGAGGTAGTTAAATTCATGGTGGGTCCCTGAATATCAGAAAGGGCCAACTCAGGGACAAGGATGAGAAGCAGCCCATTATGTGCAGTCTCCTGGCTTTCTCCCGAGATTCTGATTCAGTGGGTCTGGGGTGGGGCCCAAGAAGCTGTATTTTTCACCAGCGTCCAGGTGGTTCTTATCGGCCAACTAGGGGAAAACCTTCTTCTAAGACTCTGTGGCTGAAAATGTAGTCTGCAGAGCTGTGCCATCAGTACCAGCTGGGAGCTGGTCAGAAATGCAGAATCCCAGGCTCCCCCCGCCCCCAAGACCTGCTGGATCAGAAGCTGCATTTTAACAGCATCCCCGCGTGATCCGTGGACACCTCTGAGTTGAGAGGCGCTGCTGTAAAGTACCCTCTAATCGGCCGGTTTCTGGAAAAGTAAGTAGCAGTTTTGGCCATGTGTTTCTTTTCTTTTTTTTTTTTTTTTTTTTTTTTTTTTTTGGCGGTCCGCGGGCCTCTCATTGCCGTGGCCTCTCCCGTTGCGGAGCACAGGCTCCGGACGCGCAGGCTCAGTGGCCGTGGCTCACGGGCCCAGCCGCTCCGCGGCTTGTGGGATCTTCCCGGACCGGGGCACGAACCCGCGGCCCCTTCATCGGCAGGCGGACTCTCAACCACTGTGCCACCAGGGAAGCCCCATGTGTTTCCCCTGATATGCATGAAGAGAAAGCAGAAGACTGAAATACTATTGGTTGGTCTTGCACACACTTAGACACAAACCGGGACCTGCAGTAACGACTGGGATTTGTATCAATAAAATCAGCTGCAGTATATAAACAAAGTACCATTTCTAGACATTTCAATAACCTTGCCTCTTCAAGTTGATCTCCGAGTTTTAGGACTCAAGCTTCATGTTAATTCCTCCTACATCATTCACGCTCTTTAATTAATTTAGTTCCCAACAAGGAGTTGCTGAGATTCCTCCATCTAAGTACATGCCCTCTGTTTCTCATAGGAAAGCCCATTTCATCAGTTTCCAGTAGTAAAGAGAAGGACGGGGGCCACCTTACCGATTTCTCTTCCGTTAGCCGCTTGATTCTGGCTTTCAGCTTCTCCTCTTGCTGTAGCCTTTCCTCGGTCAGCTTCTCCTTCTCTGCCAGATGCTGCCGTAACTTTTCTTGCAGCAAATACTGCTGAGTTTCCTGAGAACTTTTGATCTTGATCTGAAATGAGGTGAAGGGAAATGCAGCTGATGGGGGACAGGACTAACGCAGGAATCATTTCCACTACCTTTGGGGGCGAGACAAAGGTTCACGAAACTTTCTTCAAAACACAGAAAAATGATGCTTAGCTTAGTAACTAATAGGGAAGTAGTAGAGCATCGTGGTAAAGAGCTCAGACTCTAGATCTAGATAGCATCTCAGCTCTAGTTCTTTCTAGACACTTCTTTGTATAGAGAACGAGGTTAATACTAGTATCTGCCTCTTAGAGTTGTAAGAATGAGATAATGATGGAAAGCTTTTAGCACAGTGTTTGGCACATAGTAGGTGCTCAGTAAATGGTAGTTAGACTTATTTGTTATTATTTGCTGAGTGTAAGAGAAAAAGCAGTGAACTAGGGCCAGAAAGCCTGAGCTTTTGTCTTGATTCTTCCACCAACTATCTGTGTGACGTTGAAACAGTCACCTAGCCTCTGAATGCCATTGTCCATCTCTGTAAAATAAGGAGAATGGACTAGATCAGGGGGTGGCAAACTACTGTCTGAAGGCCAAATATGGACCACTGCCCATTTTTATAAATCAAATTTTATTGGAGCAGAGCATGCCCGTCACGCCCGTTCATTTACTTCTGTCTATGGCTGCCTTTGCTCTACAACAGCTGGTCAGATAAGTGTGGCAGAGGCTGTATGTCCTGCAAAGCCTAAAATATTTACCATCTGGCCCTTTACAGAAGAAATTTGCTGACCCCTGGACCAGATGGCCTTTGGGGTTGATCGTAATGGTGGTCCCAATATTTCACCCTTCCTCTATTCATATCTTTGGCTCTGTAACTTGCAGTGCCCATCCCGCCCCCTGACACTGAACTCAGTCATGTGACTTGCTCTGGCCAATGGGATGTTGGCAGACATAACACAAGCAGAGGATTGAAAAGCATTCCATGATTGGGCCTGCTTTCGCTTCCCGATGTCTGCTTCCTCTGCTAGCACCATGAGAACGTGCCCAGGCCAGCCTGCTGGAGGATCAGAGACACGTGGAACACGTGGAACAGAGCACAGCTGCTCCAGCTGAGGCCAGCCTATATCGACCAAGGTCCAGCCAACACTCAGACACGTGAGCAAGCCCATCTAAGACCAGCGGACCCACCTAGCGGCTGCCCCCAGATGTGTGATCAGTAGACAATAACTGTGGAACACTGCTAAAAGTGTTATGGTTGTTTATTATACAGTATTAATACGGCAATAGCTACCGGGGAGATACAATCCTGAAGGATAATTTTGCCTCTAAAATGTCGACATCATGTAACTTTTGGTAATTCTGCTGCCTATACTGTGGCTAGCTGTACTTCTTCCACTGCATTTAATAAACAATTGTAAAGATCTGATGGCATTTACATGTTTCTGGTTTTTGACAGAGGAAAACAAGCCTCCTTGCCCTCCTAGGAGATCTCAGCCACCCTGTCTGAAGCATTTCGTGTGCAAATGGAGGTATCATTTCACCTTTTGGAGGATGTGTGCTGACTACCTAACAGAGGAGAAACAGAGTTAAAATGCTCAGGGCTAGGTAAATTCTAAGAAGGAGCTGAAATGAACTTTTGAAGTTCAAAGATTACCTGAAGTTCCTGGGTCCAGCTTGTAATCTTTTGATAATGTTCCAGAAGGTATTTCAGATACAAAGGCAATCCTTAAAGAGAGAAGCAAGAAGGTAAGTATCAATTCAGTTCACTCCCTTTGCTTTCTGAATAATGTCTTCACAGAGCTTGCCGACAGGTGGGTGAGGGCAACGCTGCCCTCCCATCAAGGAAACGTGAGTTGCCATCCACCCTGTGTTTTGTTTTTTTGTTTTTTGCGGTACGCGGGCCTCTCACTGTTGTGGCCTCTCCCGTTGCGGAGCACAGGCTCCGGACGCGCAGGCTCAGCGGCCATGGCTCACGGGCCCAGCCGCTCCGCGGCTTGTGGGATCTTCCCGGACCGGGGCACGAACCCGTGTCCCCTGCATCGGCAGGCGGACTCTCAACCACTGCGCCACCAGGGAAGCCCCACCTTGTGTTTTTTAAATTGTTGATCGGCTTCGGTTGGGCTCAAGTCCAAGTTTCTTTTTGTGGGCGGACAATAAAAACCATCTGCAGAGCTCCTATCGACTAAGTGTCTACCGTGTGCAGCACTTGAGCTGAGCAGGGGATGATATGAAGCCATTCAGTGTGAGAGACAAGGTCTACGTGCCTGGGAGGAAACAGGCAGAGACTCCAGGTGGCGTGGAAATGATGGCTGAAGGAGTGGAGAAGTGTGAGGGTCCCAGAGGAGGCGCCATCATTCACCTGGAGTGATCACTGCTTGGCCGAGGACCCACTGGGCGTGGGCATTGGTGGGTATGCAGAGTTGGAGGGGATGGCGTTTCAGAATGGAAGATGTGGTTGGGTGAATGATGCCTCCCCCCCCCAAAGATGTCTGGGTCCTAATCCTTAGAGCCTATGAACATTACCTAACAGGGCAGAAGGACCTTTGCAGATGTGGTGAAGTTAAGGATCTTGAGATGGGGGCGCTTATCCTGGATCAGCTGGGTGGACCCGATATAGTCGCATGGGTTCTTACAAGAAGCAGACACAGGGAGTCTTACTGCAGACAGACAGAGCCGGTGATGTGACAGAAGCAGAGAGCTGAAGACGCTCCTCTGCCATGAGCCAAGGGAAGCGGGGAAGTTTTATTTCCTCGTCTTTTCCGGTCTAGAGACTGGAAAAGGTGAGGAAACGGATTCTTTCCTAGAGCCTCCAGAAGGAGCCAGCCCCTTGCCTTTACCTTAGCGAAACTGATTTTGGACCTTTGGCCTCCAGAACTGTAAAAGAATAAATATGAGTTGTGTTAAGCCCCTAAGTTTGTGGTAATTTGTTAGAACAGCCATAGGAAACTAATACGGGGGGGTGAAGGCAGGAGGCAGGGTGAGAGGTGGGGAAATGCAGTGCATGTTCTGGAAGAGGGTGGAGCTTAACTGGGGTAGAGCAGGTGATGGGGGAGGGGAGGAGTAGAGGGAAGAGCTGGGATGGAAAGCTGAGTTCAATTTGTGGCCAGCCTAGAACAGTAGCCTAAAGAGTATAAACTTGATTTAAACATCACTGAAATGTCATGAGTGTGACCTGTGTGCCCGGCCCTCTGCCAAGCCATCAGCGCATCACCCCGCTGTATTGTCCCGCCATCGCCTCCTTTTACACATGAGGCAGTCGGGCTCTGAGACATGTGGCTGCTGGACGCCACACAGCTGGCAAATGGCTGAGCCAGGGCTTGGGCTCACAGTGGTGTGACTCCAGGGTCTGAGTCACTGCTATTTCAGCTTCTGATGGAGCAGTGAGTTGGCTTAATGAAGGGTGTTTTGTTATTTTTTCAGAAAAATAACCGGGATGTAATAGAGACGAAGGAGCCAGCAGCATTTCTTAACTGCAGCATTCTCGACGTGTTGGGCTGGACAGTCCTCGTTGTGGGACCCGTCCTGGGCACTGTAGGACGTTTTAGCAGCATCCCTGGCCTCCGCCTACTGGCTGCCAGGAGCATCACCCACCCAAGCTGTAATTATCAAAGATGTGAGAGGGTTTCAAGAAAGCAAACCGAGAGGGCTGGGTAGGTCAGAGAGAACACGGGGGGGGAGTAAGGTGGGGCTTCGGTGCAGGGGGGCCACGTCAGTTGCCAAAGAGGCAAAGTAGGAAGTTGGTGGTGAGCACACAGGGTGTAACGCACTTCAAGGTCTTAATGGACAGGAGTACGAGCAGTAGAAAAGGAGCTGAAGAAGCAGTGGTCCCAGTGAAGATGCACCAGCTTGAAGCGCTTGTTTGATGATAAAGGAGAAAGATGGAGTGAGAGGCTGTATACGCTGAAGAAGGAGGTCATGATTCAGGAGCTTGTGCACAAGGTGGTCTGGGAGGGAGAGAGAAGGGGAGACTCAGCGAGGGAAGAGCTGCATTTGGAAAGAGAACGTAGTGAGGGAAGATAGAGGGAAAGGAGAAAAGATGGGTGCGGAGAGAGACAGGAGGGGAGCTGAACAGGCTCGTGCCTGGGCCCCTGACCTCTGACAATGCCACTTGCTGAGAATTTCCAGCTTGGAAGAGTGAGAAGAATAATATTATAATAATAGCGATTCAGTATTAACCACTTGCTGTGTGTCAGGCACCATGCCAGGAGTTTAACACGTGATATTTTCTGATCATTACAAACAGCCCAGCAAGGCAATGTGTTTGCATTTATAGGTGAGACACAGACACTCAGCAAGGTTAAGCTATGGAGCTGGTAAGCAGTAGGATCAGAATTCAGACCTAGGTCTGTCATTCTCTTTTCAGAGAGACTAGAGGCTGGAGGGTGGAGGGCTGGGCTGGCCGATGTGAAGGGTGCGTGAGGAGAGGGGCACTCGGAGGACCCCGAGATGGCAGAGATGGGTGATGCTGCCTTGGGCTGTTGGAAAGATGGATTTTCTTCTTTGGGAGAAGAAGCAATTCTTGATTATAGTTCTGGTTACAAAAGTTACACATGCCTGTTACACAAATCCAAACAGGGCAGAAACCCATAAAGTGGAAAGTGTCCCCCCGCTGTATCCTCAGTGGCCGGCACACAGTAGGCCTGCAATAAATAGTTGTTGAATGACTGAGTGAAAGTCAAGGCTCACGCAGTCTCATCATGCTGGGATAATACTCTCAACACTTATACGTCTTTTCCTCTAGATTTCTCCTGTGGTCAGATATTGGCATTTGAAAAAAAAAAAAGGAGGGGGGAGAACACTGTGCATATTGTATTACAACTTGCTTTTCTTTTTTTTTCACATAAAAATACTGCATATCTTGGATATCTGAGAAAGAGCGATTTTCTATGTATGCAGGGAAGCCTTTTATTTGCAACAAAGTCTTGCAGAAATAGGCACAGTCAACTGAGCTTGCAAAGAAAAATGTAAAAAGTCCTTTCTTTCCCTTATCAAAAGAAGCTGAGAAACCAGGCAGGAGGAGAGGGGAGCTAACTTTTAAGGTCCTCCTTAGTTGTTTCCTGTCTTCCAGTGGGACCACACAGTAATCCTTCAGCAATCAGATTTTTTTTTTTTTTGGTCACAGCTTTTTTATTTTTTAATTGAGATATAGTCGATGTACAGTATTGTATGTTTCAGGTGTACAACATGGTGATTCACAATTTTTAAAGGTTATATTCCATTTATAGTTATTATAAAATATTGGCTATATTCCCTGTGCTATAAAATATATCGTTGTAGCTTATTTATTTTATACATAGTAATTTGTGCCTCTTTTTTAAAATTGGAGTATAGTTGCTTTACGATGTTGTGTTAGTTTCTACTGTACAGCAAAATGAATCAGCTGTATGTATTCATATATCCCCTCTTTTTTGAATTTCCTTCCCATTCAGGTCACAAAAATTTGGAACGCTTCATGAATTTCCGTGTCATCGTTGCACAGGGGCCATGCTAATCTTCTCTGTATGGTTCCAATTTTAGTGTATGTGCTGCTGAAGTGAGCACAGTAGTTTGCTCCTCTTATTTCCCTACCTCTAACTTGTCCCTCCCCCTTTCCCGCTCCCCACTGGTAACCACTAGTTTGTTCTCTATATCTGTGAGTCTATTTCGTTTTTGTTATATTCACTAGTTTTAGTTTTTAGATTCCACATAAAAGTGATATCATACAGTATTTGTCTTTCTCTGTCTGACTTATTTCACTAAGCGTAATGCCCTCCAAATCCATCCGTGTTGCTGAAAATTTCATTCTTTTTTATGGCTGAGTAGTATTCCACTGTATAGAGATATACATAGATATATCTGTATCACATCTATCTTTTTGGGGGGGGCCACGCCATGCAGCTTGTGGGGTCTTAGTTCCCCAACCAGGGACTGAACCTGGGCCATAGCAGTGAAAGCATCGACTCCTATCCACTGGACCACCAGGGAATTCCCTACTGCATCTTCTTTAGCCACTCATCTGTTGATGGGCACTTAGGTTGCTTTCATATCTTGGCTATCATAAATAATGCTGCTATGAACATTGGGGTGCATGTATCTTTTTGAATTAGTGTTTTTCATTTTGGGGGAATAAATACCCAGGAGTGGAATTGCTGGATCATATGGTAGTTCTACTTTTAGTGTTTTGAGAAACCTTCAAACTGTTTTCCATAGTGGCCACACCAATTTACATTCCCACCAACAGTGCACAAGGGTTCCCTTCTCTCCATATCGTCGCCAACACTTGTTATTTGTGTTCTTTTTGGTGACGGCCATTCTGACAGGTGTTAGGTGATATCTTAACCAATCAGATCTTTAGTAGTGACCCCAATCTCCTGGGCTACTCATGACATGATCCAACAATACTTACTCAACCTGGATTTCCCTGAAGGATTTATTCCAGGATTTTACAGACCTAGCTCATTACGTGCGTTTTATCCCTTAGGACAATATTTTAAAAGGCAGGTAGTATGGTGGTTCAGAGCAGGGGCTTTGAGGTCAGAGGGACCTGGATGGAGTCCCAGCTTTACCACTCGGCAGCTAGGAAATGCAGCCCGTTGTCAAGAGCCTAGGAAGAAGGCCTGGGAAGAGAACTGAGTGCTCACAGCTAAGAAAATCTGACTTGCTGTCAAATAGAGATACGGCAGGGGTCACAGGTAAAGGCACCTCGGCGTGAGCAAATCAAGCTGCCCTGCCTGTGCGCATATCCATCTGCCTGCCATCCACATTTAGTTCACGTTAAGTCAACAAGTATTCAAGGCTGATGCTCATGGCAGCTACCGTTTACTAAGGCTTACGTGTGACCCCCTGATTTGGGTACCGCATCGTTTAATCCTCACAACTACCTGGTGAGATCTTAACCCCATTTTACAACCGAGTAAACAGAGGCACACAGAAGTCGACGCTTGCTCACACAATGAGTAAGCGCACACTTGAGAGTCCAACCTTAGCAGCCGGTCTCCAAAGCCTGAGCTCAGGATTATTCGCTATAATGCAAATGGGGCTTTGCTGGGGCAAGGCCTGCCGCGTGCATCAGACGCCCTTCACTCCAGGGAGTGAAACTCTCAGGTTTGTCTCTGTTCAAGTTAATGACAGAACCTGTCCTCTAGGAATTGGGCATGTACCTGGTACCCCTCTGGATCTTCGGAGGGCATGTGGGGTCACAGAAAAAACACGAGTGCTAGGATCACAACGACCTCAGTTTGAGTCCTGACCCTACCATGTACCAGCTGTGTGACTTTGAGCACGTTTCTTAATGTTATGGATACTCAGTTTCCTTACTTGCAAAATAAAGACAATAGTACCTGGCTCTGGTTGTTGGAAGATGAAAGTACACGGTACATGTAAAACAACTAGCACGGTGACAAGTGCCCAGGAGGAGTTAAACAAATCACGGTTCCTACCCTCCTCTTAGGAACTGTGAACACAGAAGGCTCTTAGGACTGTTTGTGTATGGTGATGAGTGACCGGGGATCCCCTGCTGGCCTCAGTAATGGGAAGTACCTTGAATCACTGATCATGGTGGACTAACACATAAAAAGGTTTTGAGCCAGTTTCTTCATTTCTAAAATGAGGATACTGTTACCTGCCTTATAGAGCTGTTGTGATGATGAACCGAGGTTATGTATGGAAAATACTTAGAACATTGTCTAGAATATAAGTGCTCAATAATGAATGATGGCCACCGTTGTCACCATCACCATCTAATCATTATTCTCACCACCATGACCATCGCCATCCTCATTCCTCATCGCCTTAATTACCCTCGCCATCCTCACCATCATCCTCGCCACCACCATCCTTGTGTAGATGCCTCTAGGAACTAGGTACAGCAGTACCTAATACAGAGAATATAGGGGATACTCTAGCCCATCCCATTCTTTTAGTCTTCTGGGGCTTTGCCATAATATTGCTAGTTCTGGAAGATAAAATGCCTTTTACCACCAACTTCCTCTCCTAATGAATGAATAAAGAATGGGCCGTCCTCACTAACTTCTCTAGTGCCCTCTATCCTTCCTCTTGACTTCTTAGAACCAAGTAGTTGTAATCACAGAACACAGTCCGTGTTTCCCCAACAGGTGCTCTGTAGAACATTTTCCAAGAGTTGTTAGCTGGGGGTAAGGGCAGCAAGAAAGGAGAAATGTATTTTGGGAACATCGCATTCTTTATCCCCTCCTTGTGGATCCATAGTGCGTATCAGTGCAGGAGGGATTCTGCAGAGACCTGTTTTTTTGTGTGTGTGTGTGGTACGCGGGCCTCTCACTGTTGTGGCCTCTCCCGTTGTGGAGCACAGGCTCCGGACGCGCAGGCTCAGCGGCCATAGCTCACGGGCGCAGCCGCTCCGCGGCATGTGGGATCTTCCCAGACCAGGGCACGAACCCGTGTCTCCTGCATCGGCAGGCAGACTCTCAACCACTGCGCCACCAGGGAAGCCCCTGATGGCTTAATTTTGCAACCCATGTTTCTTTATGGTAACGTATGACTAGATTTAGAGACAGAGGCTTCAGTGACTCCTGAAGTCTGGGGAGGGGACAATGCACACATTGCTTGGCCCCGCTATTACTAGGATAGAGATCATGGTCTTTCCTTGTTTTAGTTCTGATTTTGAAGAACAGCTAGAACTGTGGGCCACGTCTCTCCTGGTTTCATGCACACTCAGACTCTGCCATGATTACAACAACAGTAATACTGGGGTTGGGGAGGGGCTGGGTTGCTGGGAGAAATCCAGCCCCCCTCTTCTCTATGCTATCTGTGAGGGGCAGGCACTTACAGAAATGTTAATCTTGATTTTGCCTTTCTTTTTAAAGACGTTTAAAAGAAATTCACACCACCTTCTGGATTACTTTAGAGATATCCTGGCTGGGGTTGTTTAATCACCTGAGTTGAAAACCACTCCTCTATTCATTATTGTAAGAATGTCAAATTTGTACAGCCCCTCTGGAGAGCGATCTGGCAAGAAGGATCAACAATGAATGTTGGAGTTTCCCAGGTGTGGCCCTGGGCTCTCCCTTCTCATTCAATACTTTCTTCCTAGTGATACCATTCACACGTATGGCTTTAATCACCCTCCATCCATCCGCCCGTCCATCCATCCCATCTGACTCAGCACCCGCTATGTGGCACATGTTCTTCTGGGTTCCGGGGCCACATCACTGATATGGTTGGATATCCAGGGTGACAGCTGCGTCCTTGGTACCTCACCTTGGATGTCTACAGGCACCTCACACTCATCTTCCCCCTCAAACCTGGTCCTCCTGCGGCATTCCTTACTCTGGGTTTTAGTGAAGGAACCGCATCTGTACTTTTAACACAAGCCAGAAACCTGGAGATCTGTAGCCCCCTTTCTCTCCATCACTTCCCTTCTAGTCACATCTAACTCCATCACTGAGGCCTGTTGATTCATCTCTTAAATGCCCCTGGAATCTTCTCTCTTGCTCCATCCCCTCCATTGCCACAGTGAGGGCCACCATCGTGTCTTGTGACAGCCTCCTAACTGCTCTCCCGGGGTTCTGTGCTGGCCACCTTCCTGTACATTTTCCACTCGTGGCCAAGATGACTGTCTCCAAATGCAAGCCTGTTCCACCAGTTCCTTACTTAAAACCTTTCATGGGCTTCTCTCTGCTCTCAGATTAAAGCAGAGCTTCTTCCCAGGGCTCTGCAAGCCCCCGGCCCCACCATGAGAATGCCCTCCCCTCCCCTCTTTGGCAAATAACTCCTATGCATCCTGCAGGTGCCCTGCCGTCCCTGACCAGGTCAGAGCCCTGCACTTCTCCTTCAAAGCAACTGTCACGATTAAAGTTTTACATGTGAGTGATTTTTCACTTAATGCCCCACCCTATTCCTCCCTGAGACCGTAAGATCTACAAGCACAGGGATAGTGCCTGTTAGCTCCCCAATATTTTATTATGAAAGATTTCAAATGTACAGCGAAGAGGAAGGAATTTTACAGCCAACATCCATATACCCCATGACCTGGATTCTACCTGTTTCTGACCCCATTATATCTCCATCCTGCACTGTGCCTGGTATCTAGGAGGCCTGCGATAAATCTTTGTTGAATGAAAGTGGTTCATATCCTTCCACATCCAGGATGATAAAGATAAGATGAACAGGTATGCGTGAATAATATTTATGTCAGCCTCATCTATTAAGCGTGAAAAACTGGAAACAACTTAAATGCCCATGATAGAGGACTGGCTAAATAAATTATGGTACATCCTATAGAATGGGATTCCTTGCCATCAGTGACAGCGATGATGTAGATCTGTGTGTATTGACATGGAAGGGTGTTCCTGATGTACTGGTAGGAACGAAACTAAAGGAAATTGGGTATAATGTGACATTATTCTTTTGTAAAGTTAAAAAATCAATACACGTATATAGGTAGTGCCTATTTTATGCCAGGTACTATTCTAAGTAATTTACATGTATCAATGCATTTTAACCCTCACAACAATCCTAAGGGCTGAGTATTCCCGATTATCCCCATTTTACAGGTAAAGAAACAGGCAAAGAGAGGGGAAGTAACTTGCTTAGAATCACACAGCTCTTTCCATGGGAAAACGCCTTGGAAGTTACACACAAAATATGATAGTAGTGACAATGCCAAACGCTAACGTGGATGTGAAGCAACAGGAACTCTCATTCATTGTTGGTGGGAACGCAAAACAGCCACTTTGGAAAAGAGTTTTGTGGTTTTCTTAAAAACTAAACGTACTCTAGGGACTTCCCTGGAGGCGTAGTGGTTAAGAATCCGCCTGCTAATGCAAGGGACGCAGGTTCAAGCCCTGGTCTGGGAAGTTCCCACATGCCGCGAAGCAAATAAGCCCGTGCGCCACAACTACTGAGCCTGTGCTCTAGAGCCCGCGAGCCACAACTACTGAGCCCATGTGCTACAACTCCTGAAGCCTGTGCACCTAGAGCCCATGCAACGCAACAAGAGAAGCCACTGCAACGAGAAGCCCGTGCACCGCAAGGAAGAGTAGCGCCTGCTCACGGCAACTAGAGAAAGCCTGCGCGCAGCAATGAAGACCCAACACAGCCAAAACTAAATCAAATTAATGAATTAAAAAAAAAAACCTAAATGTACTCTAACCACACGATTCAGCAATCGCGCCCTTGGTATTTACTCAAAGGAATTGAAAACATGTCCACACAAAACCCTGCACGTGGACGTTTATGGCAGCTTTATTCGTAACTGCCAAAACTTGGAAGCCACCAGGATGTCCTTCAGTGGGTGAATGGATAATGGACTATTATTTGGCACTTAAAAAAAAGAAAAAAAAAAAGAGCTATCAAGCCATGAAAAGACTTGGAGGAAACAAAAATGCATATTACTAAATAAAAGAAACTAATCTGAAAAGTTGTATGATTCCAGCTACATGATATCCTGGAAAAGGCAAAAACTATGGTGACGGTAAAAAGATCTGTGGTTGCCAGGGGCTGGGGGGGCGCGGGGAGGGAGCACAGAGGATTCTCAGGGCAGTGAAACTATTCTATTTTTTTTGGATAAGTTTCTTTTATTTGGAATAAAAATGTCCAGTTTTGAAAAGAAAAGTTTTCCAAAAAACATAAGTCCTCAAACCACAAGTTTCCCCATGATGAGGTGGATTCCTGAACACTGCAGAGGGATTACTGGAGATGCTGATTGCTTAAGACATTAATAGGAAGGCACTGAGGAACAGCAGGGCCAGGCTTCAGTCAGACAGACGTGTGCTGCCGTGGAGGAATTGCATAGGCTGGCTTTGAAGTTGGCTTCTCCTTTGCTTCTTTTTATTTTGTTAAACTTGTAGCTTTACTTTCCTCAATTTCTAGAATATCAGTTTCTAGATATTCTGGTTTATGGGTTATCATCATTTTGCTTTATTCCCATGTCCCTGATCTGTAACTTCACCCACCCCACTTCCCCTCTATGGACTCCACGGTGGCTTTTACTGAATTCTCTGTACTTTCTGTTACTATGTAGTTATAGAGTGACCTGAGAAGTGAAACTCATAAATCGAGTTGACCTAATACCAGGGCTTTGTGCACAGAATCCACCAATCTGCTCAGAGATCGCCTGATCTGAACCACATCCCCCACTGTGCTCCCTGGCTTCTGCTCATGGCAGTAGATTTGGGGTCCAGGGCACCTTCAGAACTGGACCACCTTCCCGGTGGAGCATTGTGATTTACAAGGCCTCTGGGTCCTCTCTGGGGTTGGCCTCATTATTGGTGGACCTGCTGGTTTCAGGACTTAATGAAGCTCAGGTTGTTGATGTCTCATCGCAGAAAGAATTCAGTGAGAGCCAAAGTGATAGGTAAGACGTGGATTTATTTAGAGAGAAACACTCCACAGACAGAGCGTGGGCCATCTCAGAAGGCGAGAAAGGCCAGGGCAGTGAAACGATTCTGTGTGACATTATAATGGTGGATGCATGTCATCACACATTTGTCCAAGCCCAAACCCATAGGATGAACAACACCAAGAGTGAACCCTACACAGCATTGTAAATCGACTACACTCCAATAAAATTAAAATTAAAAGAAAACAGTGAACCTGACGTAAACCATGGACTTTGGGTGATCATGAAGGGTCATCAGTTCTAACAACTGTACCTCGCTGGTGCTGATGTTGATAATGGGGGAGGCTGTGTATGAGTGGGGACAGGGGGTACCTGGGAAATCTCTGTATCATCCTCTCAATGTTGCCACGAACATAAAACCGCTCTAAAGAAGTCTCTACTATATGTATGTATATATATGGTTACTTCTGAGAGAGAAGATTTAGCATAATTTCGATTTTTCCTTTTGCCTCTGTTGCGTCTCATTTTTCTCCAGTAATCACGTCTCACTTGTGTACTTTTTCCCAGGAACACTGCTTCTCAAGTGGTGAAGCAAAGTGAAGTCTGGAGAAGGGAACACTTGGCCACATACCTAAGAAGCCTCCCTCAACAGATGTCCCATCGTGATCAGATTCAGCGCAATATTTCAGTCATGCAACTATGTGAGAAAAGAGTTGCAATCACCTTTGTCGGAGCTGGAGAACTGGATCCCCACCTCGTGGAGGAGATGCTCCGTTTCCTCCAGCCAGGACAGTGACAGGCGCAAGATGTCCAGCGCCACCTTCTGGAGCCCTGAGACAGGTGGGCTCACCTGCAGGCGCTGCAGGAGGTCGACCTCCTTCTTCAGGTCATTGCTACAGCAAGACATTTTCATGCACGCCTGGAAAGAGATGAGGTCGTGAGGAGCCCGGGCACCCTCGCCAGAAATAGCACCTGACGGCTGTGACCCGCGAAGAGCAGTGTTCCTGACGTGCCCGTGAAGCAGGCAGCGCCAGATGTTGGCCGCCCTGGGACGGCCCAGGTCTACTTGCGTCTTTTGGGGGGCGGAAGGAAGGAGGCAGCTTTTATTTCATGTGCACTCTAATTTGGACTCTGGATGGTCAAAGAGACCCTTTGTTTAGGTATAGGCGATTCCAAAGCCAAATGGCCAAGGACGATTTGGCTGAAACGAGAACCAAATCTGGCTACAGAATTCCTGCTGAGATCAACACACAAGCTGGTCATAAAGTGCGGTTTCCTGATTTGAAAGAGTGCTGACAAGCCAACATTTGCACAGACTCCCCAAATAGTAGCTGCGTATTTCCAGAGAAAGCAGAAGCAGCCGCCTGATGTGATAAGCTGGATCCCTGCGTGGGGGCCACGGAGTGGGGGCTCTGCCAGACCCTCTGGTCCCATCTCCTCCAAAGTCAAAGGCAACAAGGCTAAGAGCAGCCTTCCGCTGCCGGGACAGAAAAGAAGAATGCAAATAAAGAGCAGAATGTTCCTTTGGTTTCTCTGGAAATAACACGGGGCTGTTTTTTCCTCGGGGTCTGGGGCCTCCCAAAGGCAATACTTGGAGTGTGTCGGGCAGCTTCTCCTTGGCCATGCCAAGTTCACCTGGGAGGCGTTTCTGGAGGTCCTTTGCTTTCTGATCCCAAACAGATTTCTCCAACAAGAGAAAAGGTGGACTAAAAGCAGAGCTGGACAATTTCCTGAACAAGGAGCACAAAAATGAGACACAGGGGACATCTGAGAAATGGAGAAGGGGGCACCTGGCAACTGTCTAAGGATGTCTTCAGCTTCACGATGTTCTCTGTCATTTCCTCCTGTTCGCAGCTGCTGAGCTGGGTCTCCTTCTGCAGGGTCCGCTTTTTCTGCCGAAAGTTGATATTGTCCTCTGTGACCCTGGTGATCTTCTCTATTAACTGGTGAGAAAAAGAAAAAAAAAAAGGATTTAAAATGCAGGGTGGGGCTTCCCTGGTGGCGCAGTGGTTGGGAGTCCGCCTGCCGATGCAGGGGACGCGGGTTTGCGCCCCGGTCCGGGAAGATCCCACATGCCGCGGAGCAACTGGGCCCGTGAACCATGGCCGCTGAGCCTGCGCGTCCGGAGCCTGTGCTCCGCAACAAGAGAGGCCGCGATAGTGAGAGGCCTGCACACCGCGATGAAGAGTGGCCCCTGATCGCCGCAGCTGGAGAGAGCCCTCGCACAGAAATGAAGACCCAACACAGCCATAAATAAATAAATAAATTAATTAAAATGCAGGGTGGCTCTGGGGGAAGAGGACCTGGAGGGCTTCAGCTTAAACTCAGAGGAGGGAGGTCCTGGCATGTTTTGGCGATGGCTCTGGAGGGTGGATGTCGGCTCTGTCACCAGGGCATGTTTCCCAGGATCAGAGATGGTTTTTAAGAGCCAAAGGCCTGTCATGTGGCCACGAGTGTGTTTTAGATTCTTCTGCATTCTGGGAGTGACTCATCACGCTGAGCCTGATGCTGTGGGCCCCTACAAAGGATGTTCTCCAAGAGAAGCCCGTGGTGTGATCTTTTGACCCGCGCTGACACCCAGGGTTGGAGAGGATAAACGGAAGAATAATAAGGCAATCGCTACAGCCAGAGGCCCATCCTCACTGCCATATGCCTCTTCAGAAGGAACGAGCGAGCGAGGACGCACCGTCCATGCTGAGGCCGCCCCTTTCCTCGCGGGACTAACAGAGGTTAACCGTGCAGGTCTGGAGACCAGACACGGTCCTGGGTGGTTTAATTTGATTTTCACAGAAACACTGCAAGGGAGTTTAACTGGCTTTTACTTTAAAAGCCAGGAAGTCCCAGAAAATCATAACAAATCTTTATGGTGTGGCAACAGTGTGAAAAATATGTACCACCAACAAAAAACAGAAACATATGCTCCCAGTGTCTGGAGTCCCGGGTCCCTGAAGGAGAAAGCGGGGAAGAGAGACGAACCTGCTCATCGGAGACGGGTCTGTCCTGGAACGGTTTCACGCGTCCATAGGTGGCCTTGATGACCTGACTTCTGAAAAGCTCCAGCTGCAGCACAAAGAAAGGGAAGGGGATGAGGTGAGCGGTGCAGCTGCAGCCACAAGGGTGGGGGAGGCGCCTCCGTCGCTGGGTCTGGGAGAAATTGGTGAGAAGGCTCTGCACACCTTTAGTGGTCATTATGGGTAACTAACACCTTCACCTCTCACCGGAAGGGGCAGTGCCCACACAAGAGAGGGGGACAGCAGGCTCTAATGACTTTTCAGGTGTGCCCGCCTAACCTAGCCGACGCACATGGTCAGCACACACACGTCTCGGGCTCTCGGAAGATTATCCAGTGGGAAGTCCAGGGCCAGGAGCGCTCTTCCGTGATTGCTACGTTGGCAGCAGGCTGTGAGATAAATATTGAGGCTGTCAGCCCGAGTAACTCGTGTAATCAGCAAGGGCGCCTGGGGAGAGAAGGAGGTGCTGCCTGCTGCCGTTTTGTGCCTTAGACCTTGTGTCCTGAAGACGACGTCTCCTGTATTCCTCTCCAGGTCCCCGGAGCCTGGTGCAGTGCTTGGCACACAGCGGGCACTCAATACATGTTCATCGAATGCTTATAACAGAAACGTCTGTCAGGTCAGATATTCAAAGTCCTCTACTTCAGTTCAGCCGGTTTTTAATGAGTGCCTCCCTGGTGCTGGTGTCTTCGTATTACGGATGATGAAACAACGCAGTTAAATTAAATCAGGGCTTCGAGAATGACGAGTTCAAGATGCCCCAGGCTCATGAGACCTGAACAGCAAAGAAGCCCAAGTTTCTCTGGAAATTTACCAACACGATGGCCCTTGGCCTGGGTTTTTGGCTCACTGGCAAAATGTGGTCATGAAAGGCTCTATAACAGAGCCCTGAAGGACCATAAGGGCCACTGAGTCAATGAGAACGTCCACAGGTCCCAAGACACAGGAGTCTGCTGCATACCAGGGAGCTCTGGGAAGCCAAGCAAAGGAATTGTGACTCTCCTAAGGACACCTCTGCAGTCATCCTGCCGGAAGCCAGATGGGTTATTGGAGGGACTCTGTGTCGTCTGCTGGTTTCATGGCCAAGGGAGGGTCCTAGCTCGCCCAAGGAAGAGGTTATGTAGAGAGGGCCCTGTGGACGATGGCCCGCATTACCACCAGAGGCGCCCTACGGGACTGCTTGGCGGGGGGGTGGGGGTAGGGAGGGACAGGTCCTGCTGGACGATGGGCTGAGTCCTGTGGTCACTGGCCTGGGGAAGGGCAGGACCTCAGGCCGGGAGCGGGCTGTGGAGACAAGGGGGTGAAGCAGGAAAGCCCAGGCAGTGCAGAGAAGCCTCGTTCGTCCTTTCTCTCTCGCGTCTAGACTTGGAGGAATCTCAGTGTCTCTGAGGGTCTTCCTGGATGACCCCTGGTCAGAGCCATGACCAGGCCCTCGGCAAGTGGCGCAGATCATGCCCTCAAAGCAGGTGTGCGCCGTGGGTGCAGAGTGCCAGCAAGGTGAGGGGTAGCCCAGGTGCATAGAGGGAAGCCCAGACTGGCGGGCTCTCTGCCTTGCTGAGGGATCGGCACCCTGAAGGAGAAAGGACACCGGGGGTGATGGTGTGGAGATTGGTTGACGAGGCTTTAAAACCTGCCTGAGGGTTAGCATCATCATTTAACTTGTGGGTGCCTCTGAAGTTCAGCGCGTGGGAAAAATTCTGGTCACACTGATGGTTCAGACTTGGATGCTACCAAACGGAAGGGCTTTGGGAGCTGGGCTGGGTGGGATGGAGGGCTCCTTTAAGGATTGTGGTTCCTAACCCTTTCTGGTGGTTTACAGATCCTTCTGAGAATCCAGTGAGTGACGAGGTGGACTCACTCTCCCAGAAAAAGAAAAGCACAAACACATACACGCAAAACGTTCTTGGTCCCCCTGGAGCCGTGGCTGCCAGGAGAGGATGCCTTGTGGAGGAGTCCAAGATGGGCTGCCCTCGGTGGGCCGTGTTCTGGAGGGCCAGTGCCCCATCTTGGGTTCTCGTTTGCTCTCCCTTAGCCTCTGGTGAAGGCTCGTTTACATGTTCTGGCCCTCATGTCTGTGCCACGTGTAAGAGGAAGGGCCACTGGGCCATCTTGGGTCAGAGCCCTGGGAAATGGCCCTCTCCCCACCCTGCCCATCTCCATCTGGCATAAGCCGTGGTATTCTGGGTTTTAATTTATTAAGAAAAGTGGCAGGACTTCCCTGGCGCTCCAGTAGTTAGGACTCCGTGCTTCCACTGCAGGGGGCACGGGTTCCATCCCTGGTCAGGGAACTAAAATCCTGCAAGTCACGCAGTTTGGCTAAACGAAACAAAACAAAACAAACAAACAAACAAAAAGAAATGTGGCATTTCCCTGGGGACACTGACTGTAGCATCTGTTTGGGGGCCCAGAGGAAGAAAGATCGCTGTAAACGTCAGGACAAAAAATTGTGAAGGAGAAAGTGCTAGAAACACCACTGGGCTCAAGAGCTCAAACCCTTCTCAAGAGGGAAGCACACAGCTGGTTCACGGGGGCGGGCCTTGAGCTGGGACCGGCTGCTTGCTCAGGGCCCCAGGCAACAGCAGACACTGGAGTGGGCAGCTTCCCAGAAGGAAAAGCCTCTTTAGTGACGTCCACTGGGGACGCGGAAACCGCACAAAGCCCTGCCCCTGAGATAAGCGGGTGAACTGAACCAGGCCGTCTTCCTCCTCTCTCATCCCTGCCGGCCGCTTGGGTGCGGGATTCCGTGGAGAGCACGGGCCCGTGAAGCGGCTCTGCAGCACGCCTACCTGACCTACTGCCCTTTCCAAATTGGCTTTAATGAGGTTTTCTCTGGTCCCCATTTCTTGCAGCTGAAGCAATTTCCTTCTGGAATCCTCCTGAAGCTTCTCTTCAACCTGAAAGGATGATGAAAGCGTGGGCTTTGCTGCTAATGTGACCATCATGCCCTCTGGGGAAACTCTTCTGGGGGCGCTAATGGCAGTGGGGGAGTCCCTGAGGGGTGGGGACAGCTGCAGCACAGTGGCAGGGGTCACAGGCACGCACGGGGTGGAGGCAAACTCACAGGGAGTCGCTCCCTACGGGAAAGGGTCGAGCCCTGCACCCTGGGCTCAGCTATGTTCTACCGCGGACTCCAATCCCAGCTCGGTCCCTAACAAGCTGCACGACCCTGGGAAAGTCATTTCACTGCTCCGTGACTCGGTGTCCCCATCTGTCAAACGGGGATGATGATACCAGTACCACCGCACAGTTATTGCGGGGGTTCAGTGTTTGGAATAGTGCTTAAGGGCTCCGTGAGTGTGTTAAGTACAGTTGTAACCTATGAAAGGTGGACGGGAATGTCCGCCGAACAGTCTCGTTCTAATAGCTCGTGATGGGTACTTGGAAATGTTATTACTGGGTTTATCATCATGACTATTTGTCGTTACCACTTTGAGCACCCTCACTGGTGGAAACCTCTCTGCAGGCTTGCTAAAGCAATGTCTGTTAAGAATTGCAGCCTGCAAAGGAAGGCGTTTAAAAGTGGAGAAGCTGGCCTACTTTTCCCCCCTCGCCTGGGTAACAGTCAACGCGCGATAAGCTTGGGAATGCTCCACGCTACCCTTCGCTGGCCAGTGTAGGCCTCGCAGCTGCTCAATTCTTGGACGCACCTGCTGAGCCCTGGGCTCTGGCACTAACAGGAAATGAGGCAAAAACTCTCGTAAATAAATGGAAAGATTCTGTGCTGAAACCACTTCACAGGCTGTTTACTAGGGATCTGAAGAGGGGGATCACAGGGATGTAGTAAAAGGCCCAGAAAAGCCCTTAAGAGCTTTCTTCTGAGTAGTGTGGTACAGTGGAAGAGTCTACCCAGCTCCGTTACCTTGGAAAAGTCACCTAACCTCTCTGGGCCTTAGTTTTCTCCCAGGTCTAAACACGCTCTGACTTCTAGTTCAGCAGCCTTTTTCATATGCTGCAAAAGCCAAGTCCAACCTTGGACTCTGCCCTTATCTGTGTTCTCCATGAACGGCCCCCATTCCCATCCCCAAGCCTCAGAGTCACCTTCAGCGGCCGCCCTGCTCCCTCTCTCACACTCGGTGGTCTCACGCCTGTCCTCCAATCCCTCTCACATGCAAGCTGGCCCGTGACAACTGGCCTCCTCGCCTCTAGTTCAGTTTCTTCCAGTGCAATCTTAACGGTACTGTGAGAGTTACCCAGCTGTAAGGCAGCTCTGTCCAACAGAACTTTCTGCAACGATACAGGTACTCTGAGCGAGGCTGTGCTGTCTAATACGGCAGCCACCAGCCACACCTGCGTATCGAGCACTCGAAACTTGGCTGGTGTGACGGAGGAGCTGAATATAAAATTTTATTTAATTTTGATTAATTTCAGTGTAAACGGTAACATGTGGCTGTTTGCTACGCCAGGGTAACTGAAGTCCGACGAACCCGGAGTCAGACAAAACCGACTGTGCAGCTGGGCTACTTCCTGTACTAGTAACTAGTAGCCTTGACTTCCTCATCTGTAAAATGGGGAGGATGATTTCTAGGTCACAGCGCTGCTGTGAAGATGAAGAGATGAAATGTTCGGGGTACTGCCTAGTACGTGAGAAATTGTAACTATCATTTTCACCCTTATTACTGTCCACGAATGTCACTGCATCAGTCCCTTGTTCAGAAGCCTTAGTAGCTCCCCACTGCCCATGGGGTACAGAGCCCAAGCACCTGAACGAAGGCAAAACACCAAGCCAGGGATTCAAGAAGCCCCTACGAACTCTGAACGAGGTAAACAAAAATGAACCCACACCTAGATAAACCATAAAAAAACTGCTGGAAATGAAGGGGAAAGACAGTCTTAAAAGCAACCGGAGAAAAAGACAGATTATGCAAAGGTACAACAGTTAGGCTTACAGATGACTTCTAAATAGAAGTAATAGGAGCCACGAGACAATAGTGACATATCTAATACTATCTCGAATGCGCTGAAAGAAAAGAATTGCCATCGTAGAATTCAATACGCAGTCAAATGTGTTTTAAGAATGAAGGTTAAATATACATCTCCAGACAGACACACAGGCACATCTGAGAATTTATCATCAGCAGGGGCCACAGTGAGGGAAAACACTAAAGGGTATTCTTCAGACACAAGAAAAATGAACCCAGGTGGATGATCAGAGAGGCAGAAAAGACAGGCAACAGTAAGGGTAATGTGTGGATATGATACTGACTATAGAAAAACACTAATGTCTTTTGGGGTTTTAACTATCAAGAGGGGTTTAGAAAATGACAGCAATGGCTTATAAATCGGAGGAGGTAAGTGAAGTTAAGGTGTTTGAAACTCATTGCACTGTCGAGGAGAAGGGCGTAACTATCGACCATTGTTGCCTCTTGGTAAGTTAAGAATGAGTATTGTAGTCTTTAGGATGACTACTAAGAGAATAGTAGAAGAGTGAAAAACTTAATTAATGTGTGATTTTGGTGAGTCAAGGATGAATGCTATTGTCTTACTATTACTAAAAGAATAGTAAAAAGAGTGAAATATTTCCAAGCTAATAGAGGGGGAAAGTGGAATGAGAGAAAACCATCCACTCAGAAGGAGGCAAGAAAGGAGAGAAAAAGGAATATAGCACAGATGGTACAACTGGTACTGAGCATTAAGGTCGATTTAAACCCCAGCACATGAGTAATTACATAATATAAATGGACTAAAAGTCAAAGATTGTCAAACTGGATTTTGTAAAAACGATACGCTATCTGGAAGGCATATGTCTAAAACTTAAGACAAAAATTGACAGAGAAAGTATGAAAAAGATATGCCATGAAAACTCTAACCAACAGAAAGCCAGTAATGAAGCTAAATGACAAAGAAGACATTAAGGGAGAAACACTACTAGAGATGAAAAGGGACATTTCACGCTGATCAAAAGTTTCGTTCTACAGGAAGTATTAGGATTCTAAGTTTATATGCACCTAGTAACACAGCCTCAAAATATATAAAGCAAAAATCGTTAATATTAAAAGAAGAAACACACAAATTACAAACATGTTGAGATTTTTAAAAACATTCTCAGTGACTGATGGAACAAAAAGACAAAAAAAATCAATATGAGAATTTAAAGTTGGAACAACATCATTGGCAAACCTGATTGAATGGATCAATTCTTTCTTAGATAATTTCACAATTAAGATTTGAAGGCAGTCTAGGGTAGTGGTTACACACAGGGGCTTTGGAGTCAGGCAGACCTGGATTCAAGTTCTGCCACAACTACTTTATGCAAGTGAACTTGGTTAACTTCCTTCACCTCCGTGAGCCTCAGTTTTCCCGACTGTAAAGTGGGGTTAACACCAGTATAGACTGCATGGGGTCATTGTGAGGATTAACAGAGATGATGCAGGTGGAGTGCTTGCCCCAGAGTGGTTGCCAGGCCGACCTGTCCCCGCCATACCTTGCTCTTTTCCCGTAGCGTCTTAGAGATCAAGCTCTGCTCGGTACTGCTCCTTTTCAGCTCCTCCCTGAGCTTCTTCATTTCTTTCTCCATGTCATGGATTTGCTGAAAAGAGTTCCAACAACAGGGAAGTCAACTTCATCACTCATTTCATCCGGTTCATTAAGGCAGAAACCTAGTCTGGGATTCGCTTAATTCCTTCCCTTGGGGGCCAATTCTACATCTTTAAGGCAAAGTAGACTTTCTTTCAACGGATGAAATGAAAGTGCTGGGTGAGGGAAATTTTGAGTTTCTTTTGAAGATCAGCATGGATCCTGGATTAAACAGTACAAGATACCTATCCACTCATTAGAATCTCTTTCCTTGGGGTATATTTTTGAGTTCAATCTAAATAAGGGCTGTTTGGAAGACACAATGGGCACAGTTTGGAAGAAAAGAACAATGAAATTTTTCTTTTTTCTCATTTGAGGCAGAGAGGTGTGTTCCTGACACAGAGAAGAGCACACGTCTCCTGCCCCCGTCCCAGGCACCGTCCTTCCCAACGGATGGAAAACGTATGCCTGGTGATGTGCACGAGGGTTCGGCTGGTACAGGGGGTGAACATTTACATTTAGTGGTCATCTTTTCATTGTATGAATTTTTATGTTCACCTTCCATACAAGGCCAGTGATACATTTGCTTTTTATTTTGTTTTTATGAATTGGTGTAAAATTGAATGTATTTAAGTAAAAATACGTAAAGAAGAGTTGTGTTAATAACAGTGCTCAGGGCTGTGATGAAACTTGTGACAGTGGATCATGGAAGTCTGGGCATCACAAGTCCAGGGGTAGGGGCCACGGTGAATTTCCTTCAGCATGTGGTGACCACCCTCTTCCCTTTACCCAGGGCAAAACCTGATGAGGGGCCTTGAGCCAACTGCCCAGAAAATCTGGGGACAGTATGTTCCATGGTCTTTTCACCCATCTCTTTGAGGCTAGCAAATCAAAGAATTATGAGACTACATTAACAGACAAACACCCGGAAAGCCCCAGAGCTTGTGCTAGCTAATGGGCCACGGGACCCCTCCAAAACCCTGAAGGTCCCAATCTAGGCTTTCAGTGGACACCTAGGGGTGAGGAGGTTCAACGCACGGTTTTGCAGAGTTTTAACTCTTTCTCCTGGGCTTCCCAGTGCTCATTCTGGGCATCTTCCTTCTGTAACTCTTCTTTCAGCACTGAGCACTGTGGAGAAAAAGGACAAGGCCACGGGGGCTTGGCTGGGGGTCCCAAGTCCCTGTGTTCACACCCAGGAGTGTTTCCTGCTGTATAACCCAATCACACCTCTGAATTCTGAGAGGCGAGACCATTTGTGTGATGGGAGCATGGGATCCTGCAGTCGTTTCCAGTTCACCCCTCTCATGAGTTCTGAGAAATAGAGCGTCTAAATTCCTCTTCAAAAACCAGCAAACTTCACCGCAGGGGAAATGCAGCATTGTAGAGTCTGGGTACTTAGGGTGCAGGAATTGGGATGTTTTCACTCTGTGACCGGTGAGGGTGGAGGGGGCGGAACCAGTGAGCTCGGGTCCATCTTAGGGCTTTTGTGCAGGTTGCATCTCAAAGACACAACTGCCCCGACTGGTGTGGAGGGGTAAACGGAGCTGTCTTTCCCGAGGGCGGCTCGGCAACAGGCATTAAGGGCATAAGGATGGATGTGCCTTCTTTTGACCCAGCAATTCCCACTTTAGGAATGTACCTTAAGGACAATGGCTGGAGAAATAAGTAAATCTGTAGTTTCAAGGATGCTCTTCACAGAATTGTCAGTAACAGTGGAAGAAAAAAAAAAAAAGAGGAAACAACCCAAGTGTTGTTTATAACAGCAGACCACTTTATAACACTGGGTACATCCAGGAGAAAGTATGTAGCTTTTAAGACCAATGATAAGAGCGTTGATTTATTAGCACGGGAAAATAGTAAGTATTTAAAAATTTAAAAAATGTGCATTGTATAAATTCACTATAAAATGATTGATCGATTTCTAGGCAAAATATAGAAACAAGACTGGAAGAACACACATGAAAATATTAACACTGATTTCTCAAGGTAGCATTTCCTCTCCTCTCTTTTTATTTTTTCTTTTCAATGTTATCTACTTATTTTTCTAAAATTAACACACATGATGTACGTCATTAAAAAAAAGGCATCTCAAATGTTCACGAGAGCAGTACCCTTGGTGGTGACGAGCCCTTGTGCTATTGGCCAGCACAGGCTAGAGGAGAAGGGACCTCATTCCAAGGTCGATGAGGAAGGGGAAATGGGGACATAAATCAGCCAAATGCACTTCAGGAGGTAGAAGAGCCAAGCAGGTGCTGTCTTTGCGTATTCCTTCTACTTAGCACCAGCTCTGCATCCCCTTCCCGTCCCCAACACACACACACACACACCACATAAAACAGCTATAGCACATGTGTGGGAAGACACTCTGCTTGGGAGAAACGAATGCAGAGGGCTTGGCCAGGCAGCTGACCCGGGGCAGAGGCAGGTGAGCACAACTAAAACCAGCCTCCCACTTCTCAGAAAACGATTTTGTCATCCCCATTTCACAGATGGGGAAATGGAGGCCAAATAAGTTACAATCAAAGAAAGCTCTGGGATTGGACCCTGGTCTGTCTGATCCCAAAGCTCATGCAGTGCCTTTCACCAGCTCCAAACTGGGTGTGGTACTACGTACCGGGTATTACTTATTGTGCCTTTTCCTTGGAACCTCAAGATCTGTTCTCACCCCACCCCCATGCAGACCTAGCTATCGGGTAGCCGCTGGGAATCTCTGAGTTGCCACCTGAGATGAAAGCTTTGAGGTTTTACCTTGACTCACAGAAACAGACACATCATACAAATACTGAGAAATCTTATCCTATAGAGCCAGGATTCTGAAGTTAGCATTGAAGGCAAGATTTGCAAATAGTCAAAGTTACATGTAAAAAGCTCTTTGCTTGCCTACCACGTTCATTTTCCATAGAGAAATTCTACACAGTAAAGTCTAAGGAAGAAATGAGAGTCTGCGTGTTTGCACCTGCATCTTCAAACCTTCTGCTTTGAAGGCAATTATGAGAACCAGTGGTGCTGGGACCATGATGCAGCCGTGTGGTCATCCTTGCTCACAGAGAGATCATATTCTGTTTAATATTAAACTTTGCAATGGCAGTATATGCTAATAGGTGTGTTTGTTGCTGGGAGTAAACAAACTAATTTATAATAGGGGTTAGAAAATGTTTGCTGGATTTGAATATATATCATGCTTATTCTGAGCCACATACACGCTGTACTTTGAAAAGCTGCAGAGAAGTTGACCACCTGCCCAGCAGCTACCCTCCCTGCGCCCCTGGACTGGCCTCATCTCACCACCGTGTATCATGTGACTCCCCTGTGTCTGCTTTTCGCAGCTACAATTTGCTGATGACCCGACACTCACTCTGGAGCTGAGGGCTTGGAGCTGGTGATCCTTTTCTTTGTTCTCACTCTTTAGTTGATTCACCTCCTGTTTTAGTTGTTGAACTTGATCATCCTTTACTAACACATCTCTTTGCAAAGATGACACCATCTCTGTAAAAAAACCAAACCAAACCAAAACAAAAAACTCATGGAGGTCAAAGAGGCAGGAAGGATTATGGGCAACACCATGGCTGTCAGCCGACGTTCGGACAAGACCTTCCAAGCCCGGGCCACCACCGGTGCCCGCCTAGAACTGGGGAGGCTTTTTCCAAGGGTCCCAGAGCAGGAATGGGAATGAGACAAAGTCCACGGAACATGGTTTGAGGCTTCAGTGAGAATGAGGGGCAGTCAGCACCAGCGAGAGGAGAAGCCTTTGGGGGCCCCTTGTGGGCACAGGCCAGGCGAAGCCAGGAGGAGAGGCCACACCATGGGCCTGGGGAACAAAGGCGCAGCACAGGGAAGGTCCAGGAATTCTTCTCCAGAGGCCAGGAGACGGGCTTGTGGCAGAGGGCACTGCTGGACACTGTTGATGGGCTGGTTGGTTGGACCCCTCTCTACCACTTTTTAGCTTGGTGGTCTTGGACAAGCTGTTTCACCTCCCACTGTCTGTCCCGCACAGAGTTATTGTAAGGGTCAAATGAGACGGTATGTCCCAAGCACACAAAGTGGCTAAATTATGTTTGTTACATGGCGCCTATTATGTTTCTCGGCAGCCGGCTTCCAAAATGGCCCCAATGGTCCCTGCCGCCTAGGATTCATGCCCTGTGTAGCCCCTCCCACCCTGAATAGGGCTGACATGGGTAACCAATATGATACTGTGGAAATGACGGAACGTTTCCTCCCAGGCTGGGTCATAAAAGACACTGTGGCCTCCTCTTTGCTCTCTCTTGAATCACTCACTCTGGGGGAAGCCAACTGCCGTGTTGTGAGGACACTCAAGCAGCCCTAGAGAGAAGCATGTGTGCTGAGGGACTAAGGCCTCCAGCCAAAAGCCACATGAGCAGCCATTCTGAAGGGGGATCCTCCGGCTCCCCCTGAGGCTTTAGATGACATGACTGATGCCCCAGCCGACATCTTGACTGCAACTCATGAGAACTCAAAGTCACCCTCCCATCAAATTCCTGAACTACAGAAACTGGGTGAGATAGTAAATATTGGTTGGGGTTTTATCCATTACATTTTGGGGTAGCTTGTTATGCAGCAATAGATAACTACTCCATTACTGTAGTATCTTTTTTTAAACATCTTTATTGGAGTATAACTGCTTTACAATGGTGTGTTAGTTTCTGCTTTATAACAAAGTGAATCAGTTATGCATATACATATGTCCCCACATCTCTTCCCTCTTGCACTGCAGTATCATTTTGAATAAAAGTGGGAAGAAGGGTGCATAAATGCCGTGGTATTGGGTTATCTCATACGGTTCTTTTCTTGGAAGAACATTAGGCCCAGTTTCATTGGTAGGTGTCAATCAAGAATGTATATGAAATAAAGAACAAAATGCTCCAGAATTTCATTTTAAAAGTGAGCTTTGGGCTTCCCTGGTGGCGCAGTGGTTGAGAGTCCACCTGCCAATGCAGGGGACGTGGGTTCGTGCCCCGGTCCGGGGGGATCCCACATGCCGCGGAGCGGCTGGGCCCGTGAGCCGTGGCCGCTGGGCCTGCGCGTCCGGAGCCTGTGCTCCGCGACGGGAGAGGCCACAACTCCAGGACATGGTTAAGTTACTTGGAAATCCCTCTGGGGCTTGCCACACTTTGAGTGGGTCCAGCTCATCTCAAGCGTTATCCCAACCCGGGTCTGTCCCGACTCCCTGATTGGAGAAAGTGGGATCTGAGACAGGCTTGATGCTTGGATGAGGTTTGACTGGCCGCCATACGGGAGGAGGGTGAGGATCAGCGAGTTCATCCTTAACATTCCTGGGGCCCAGAACAACACCTAGCCTGGGGGAGGTTCTCAGAAAATATCTGAGGACATCCCAAGTTAGGGCAGAGCGCAAGCAGAGACCTGGGGGCAGCAGGGGGTGGGGGGTGATTAAGTTGCAGAGTGAGGCAGAAGAAAAGCGCAGATCATAGAGGTGGTGATTCACGTGCCACTCAGTGCTGTGCCTGGCTTTTACAGCTGTGGGTATGTTTCCTGCCACGCGCTGGCTGCTTTAAGAGTGATGTGCCCCTCCGAGGCTCACTGCCTCCTCCCTGTTACCTGCTTCTCTCCCTCCCCTCGTATGTGAGTGGTCCCATCCTCACCAGGTCTCTAGACATGTCAGTTTCTGCTTAAAAAACTCCACTGGATTCCCAACACCCTTAGAATAAAAACCCAGACCCCCCGACCCTGCCCAGCCCCACAATCCCTTGTGCACTCCATGCAGCCTCACTTGCCCTTGGTTTGTCCTTGCCCACCTGAAACAGGTCCGCTCTAAAAGAAGGGCGTAGCCGTTGAGGATACAACATAAACTGGTTAGAATCAGCTAGGTCCAAGGGGGCATAAGATTCGACTTCCAGTGGAACTTGAGCCTCATTACAGGCTCATTGTAATACATTAGCGAAATGACACACCCACCAGCACCAGGACAGTTCTGAGGCTGACCATAAAGGTTGAAAAGTGGGTGGTGGGGCTTCCCTGGTGGCGCAGTGGTTGAGAGTCCGCCTGCAGATGCAGGGGACACGGGTTCGTGACCCGGTCCTGGAAGATCCCACATGCCGTGGAGCGGCTGGGCCTGTGAGCCATGGCCTCTGAGCCTGCGTGTCTGGAGCCTGTGCTCCGCAATGGGA
>NW_020173679.1:4318924-4370312 GCF_003031525.2 Neophocaena asiaeorientalis asiaeorientalis
AAAAAAAAAAAAGTGGGCGGTGGCCCAATTCCTGGAAATCCCCGCCCCTTCCCCAAAATATTAGAGTTCTCATAATCCTCCCACTCATTAGCCTATGAAATTACCCAGCCCATAAAAACTAACCGCCCCATATTTGGGGGCCTCTAGCCTTCTGAGATGGCCCACGCTCTGTCTGTGGAAAATAAACCCACTTCTTACTTTGTCTCTCACTGAATTCTTTCTGCGATGAGACATAAAGAACCTGAGCTTTATTAAGTCCCGAGATCAGATGTGAGATCTCGATTAAAAGATAGTGGGTTCTGACTGGGTTCGAGTCCCAGCCCATGGGTTCAAGCCCCACCTGAGTTCCATGGTTGCACACCCACTAAGCTGTTCTCCCTTGGCCTCCCTCCTTGAAGCACTGGCCACCACGACACACAGTTTATTTTCTCCACAGCACCACTGCTCTCTGAAGTGGGCTTGTTTATTCATCCATTTACTTTTATTGTCTGTCACCCCCTCCCAAGTCTGTGAGTACAGGAATCTGACTGACTTGCTTGGCTCTCCCTCCCCAGAGCCTGGAACGGGGCCTGACACCTAGTAGGTGCTCAATAAACATGTTGAAGGAATCCAGGGAATCGAAGCTCAGCCACAGCTGTGTGTTGGCTGCCCCTCTCCCCACCCAAGCCCTTTATCAGGGAACCACCTCTGATAAAATTAGAAAATGTTTTCACTTGGGCCCAAATGCACTCGGCTGAAATGGCTGAGACAAAGGGTGCCTTAAAAGAGTGACCCCATTTTGTCCACGCTCTATTTGGCACTCAGGCTGGTTTGTGGAACCACCCAAGCCACAAGGCGAACTGTGTTCTCCCTGGTGGGGCCAGTGTTCAGGAGACCTTGTAGCCAAGAGATAACATTCTCTCAAATATTTATCAGGCCCTGCCCTCGGAACTGGGTGGCAAGAAACCTCCACTGGGGGAGAACTCTGAGGCACCGACACGGGTGATCCCTGAGGCTGCACCCAGGTCACGGGCACAGGTGTGGTGGTTGACTGGTGATGTCTCCAGGGGGAGGGCAGAAGCCCTGGGGCCCGAAGGCAGAAGGGCCTCACCTGATGTGATGGCGGCTTCCCTCCTTAAGTTCTCGGCCTCGTTCTTCAGGGATGTGATTTCTAAGTTTCTCTCAGACAGGGTCTGGCACAGCACCTGGCTGTAGCCTTGCTGTAGGGCACTGATCTGTGGAAGGAGGCAACACACGGTCAGAGGGGGCCAGCCAGGCCTGCAGGACATGCCGGTACTTCTCCAACGTTGGGCAAAGAGTCGGGTTGATCTTGGGTCGGGGTGTTGGGGAAACCAAGTTTTTCAGTTGTAACTAGTGGAAGGGGCGGGAGGGGGCCTGTTCCTTCAGTGACCACCATGTCATAGGTCATCGAGACGCGAAACTTATCTCCATGGCCACCCGGGGGCTCAGGTACCGCTGTCTTCCTATGACCTGTGGATTGTCAGCCGTAAATAGACCAGCTGTTGGTTCTGGATCATCCAGCACTGACGGGATGCACAGCAAAGTTCAAGAGGCGGGAGCAGGTTATAAAATGAACTCCCTCTAATGACAATAGTGGATAGTTTATACCTCACAGGACGCTCCAGAGTTTACAAAGCCCATTCACACATGCCACACTGATACTCCTCACAGCGTTGCTGAAGGCTGATGGTCCCATTAATGTTCCCATTTCGCAAGGGAGCAGGTTCAGACTCAGAGAGGCGAGGTCCCTTGTTCGGGATCCCGCGGCTGGTCAGAGGGGGAGTGTGATTCAAACCCAGTCTTTAGTTGCCTGGTTCCTCCTTCCCAGGTGGTTCTAGGAATGCACATGAGAAGTCGGAGGCTGTAAAGCGTGGCATGGACTCGGGGGCCGGACTCAAGTCCTGTCTCTGCCACTTACGGGCTTTGTGAACACAAGGAGGACACCATATTCTGTTTCCTTTCTTTCAGTCTGTACGTGGGGTGATGGTAGTCCCAACCTGATAGGATTGTTAGAAGTCTTTTAATAAGTTAGCATGTGTACAAGTGCTCAGATCATGCCTGGCACATGGTACAGGGGGATGAGCTGGGACGGTCCTCTCCTCTGACTACCCACGGGGTGCTTTAGCTTCTGCTTCCCTCGTCTGGCTCTGGGGAAGGTGGTTGGTAATCTTTATGTGTGCATTTGTAAGCCTTGCCAGGCTCACTTAAACACCAGTGTGGTTGTTATTAAGAGGAAATACAGAAATCGTGGGTGGGAGGACCACAGGCCGGCTCTAATGCTGCTGTGAGCACCCTCTAAGTCCATGGCTCAGAGCCCCCTCGAGGGCGGGCCCCCCTCCAGGGGTCTAGGTCTACACGCGGGACGCGGACGGCTCTCCATCAAAGGCAACGTTGGTAAGAGCCCGAAAGTAGCTGCCAGGCCTCGGCCTCCTCATAGCAGGTACCCGAGAGGCCAGGAAAGAGAGCTGGGCCCGGAACCCCCTCCCTCTCGACCTGATGCGGCCAGAGTGTTTGTTCTGAGTGGCCAGGCCTTTCCCACCTCAGGGTGCACTGTGGGCCTTTGCCCTGTGATTTTTCAGGTGTCAGCCCTCAGTACTCCCACAGGGACACGTTTATTGGCGTGTAAATGCCACGTAATCTGTAGACGGGACAAGAGCTAGCTTGTTTTGATATCAAAATGGAAGTGACAAGGAGAAGGGTGCAATTTCTTTTCTTTTTTTAAAAATAAATTTATTTATTTTTGGCTGCGTTGGGTCTTTGTTGCGGTGCACAGGCTTCTCACTGCAGTACCTTCTCTTGTTGCAGAGCATGGGCTCTAGGAGCATGGGCTTCAGTAGTTGTGGCACGAGGGCTCAGTATTTGTGGCGCATGGGCTTAGTTGCTCCGCGGTATGTGGGATCTTCCCGGACCAGGGCTCGAGCCCATGTCCCCTGCACTGGCAGGCGGATTCCTAACCACTGCGCCACCAGGGAAGTCCTGGGTGCAATTTCTTTGTTCTCCTAAGGTAAGTTTGCCAGATTTAGGGGAGGAAAAAAGGATGTTCACTTAAAATAGGATTTCAGATAATGAATAATATTTTAGTGCAAGTGTGTCCCATGCAATATTTGGGACACACACTAAAACGAAATTCTAAAATTCAAATTTAACTGGGTGCCCTTACTTTATCTGGCAACCTCACCCTAAGAGAGTTCCTAAACTTCAGTCATTCATATACCGCTATTTTTCCCATGTCTCTTGGCTAGCCCCACTATAATTTCTTAGCATTTTTCGTAGAAGCAGCTCCCTTTTTAAACTTAAAAACTTGCATTAAATTAAAAATAACTGTTATAAGAGTAAATAGAGACTCAGTATCTTAAATAAAAATAATCCCTCCAAAAGAAGAAATACAGGAATTTCCCTGTTTACCGTCAGACCAGGTTGCGGGCATCACATTAAAAAAAAAAAAAAAAAGTGGTTGAGGGGAGGGGGTGGGCATGCCCAGGTAATGGGGTTTGGGCGTGGTGACATGGCCACCAGATGGCGCTCACAGCCTTTAGTCTTGGTTTGTGTCCTTGGAAATCTTGTCATTATTACTCTGGTAGAATTAACAGAAGCGTCAAGGTCTCACAAGTTTTCTGACTCATTTCATGCACCATCATGGTTCAGAGTCTATGACACTTGGGGCAGTTACACTTCTTTTTCCCTGGGGCACCTGAGACATTATTGGGGGGGTCTATGCTAGAAGTCGCGGGGACACAGGCCACTCTGCCCCCCACTCTCCCCAAGGCTATATTTTTGCATGTTTGTGCTTTGGAAACTTTGAGTAAAAAGATTCTTTCACATCTTACTTTTCTCTGTTGGGGGGAAATACAACTTTTCCAAAAAAGGTCCTGGGAACACTGAAAGTGTTTGTAAGCTCTTCTCAGCGTAATGCTTTTATTTACATGATACCAGAGATAGAACACACAGAGACAAACTTCCAGAAGGGAAAACATACGTTCCCCTCTAAGACTCCAGTGCTTTTGACAGACTTAAAATATTTCAATCTAAGCGTCAGAGTTTTAGGATTTCGGATTGCTGGAAAACTCCAAAGAGTCTTCAAACCTCTTTGATACTTTTACTACCAAAATAAATATCCATATCGTTTGTCATTGGCATAAGTTCCAAGATGTTTAATGTCTGTTAAGCTGTGTAATAAAATGGGCACTGAATTATAAGAAAGTTAATAGTGCTAGGAGGAGTGATTCTTTCAAGATAATAATTTGGCTTCCAATTAGCACAGGCATATAAGAGCACATGGAGGTAAGACTTTTCTAGTGATATTGTAGCGGATCGAAGATCTTTGAGAGCAAATCATTACGCACACACCTTCGGGGACCGAGGAAAACACATAAAGTGATCAGAACGATAAATCAACCTGCCATGTGGCTTACACTTCTGGTGGAATGCTCTGCAGGTAGTAGAATAGTTAAGAAACTAAAATGTCAGTGGATGAAACTCGATTTGAGTGCAAACCAGGGGAGCCTCTGGTTCATATGTGCCTTGTTATAAAATATTCTCCTTCAGTGACAAGCGAAGCTCCAGTGGTGGGGGAGGCAACAGCATGATACAGCAGTGTAATTATTTCTAGATAATTTCTTTGTAAAGAAACATTATTCCCCCCAGACACCGGCAGCCACTTTAAACAATACTCACATTGTGACTTGCTGATATTCACAGATATGTGGGAATTATATAATATTACATGTCAAATATATTTCAGTTATTAAAAAAAAAGGTATGTGGGGAATTCCCTGGCGGTCCAGTGGTCAGGACTCCGTGCTTCCACTGCTGGAGGCCTGGGTTTGATCCCTGGTCGGGGAACTAAGATCCTGAAAGCCGTGTGGTACGGCCAAAAAAAAAAACAAAGGTATGTGGGAATAATTCAGCCTCCTCCATGTACCTGAAAAAGGCATGTCATTTTCTCAGGAAAGCTCTGAAATGGGAGAATAACTGAAGGGAATATTTCAGCAAAATTGGGCTCAGTTCAAGAAAAAGATGCTCATTAATATGTCAGCTACATGTCAAGGTAGCTGTTTGCACTAATAATTCCTATAGGACCTGTTACTTTCATTGTTTTTTCAAAACCAGGTTCGAAGGAGAGTCATCAGTTCGTTTAAATATTAGAGCATGTATTTGTTTACTTGTTTATTCTGTCTCCCTCACTAGAGCATAACAGGGGGAAGGCTCATGTCTGTCTTGTTCTCTGCTGAATTCTTAGAGCCTGGAAGAGGGCATGGCACGGGATAGGCCCCCCCAAATATTTATTTGAATGAATGGACGGATGGATGGATGGATGAATAAGGAACAAACAAACAGACACGGTCCTAACAGAGTTCTAGAAGATTACTGGGCCCAACCTTTGCCTTCATGGAACTTACAGTTTCCTGCTAGAATCTCCTAGGTTCACCATACACAATCTGTGTCCTTTCTAGAGCATCATTTCTAGGACTGAGACTGTGTACCTAGAATCGGTTACAGAAGGGAAAGACAGTAAACAGAGAACAAGAGAACCAAGGCCTCCAAGCACTGACTGTGGTTTTATTTTTCTCTCTCTTTTAAAAAAATGTTTGTTTATTTGTTTATTTTTTTCTTATTAGTCACCCATTTTATACACATCAGTGTATACATGTAAATCCCAATCTCCCAGTTCATCACACCACCATTCCCCACCCCCTGCCGCTTTCCCCCCTTGGTGTCCATACGTTTGTTCTCTACATCTGTGTCTCAATTTCTGCTCTGCAAACTGGTTCATCTTTACCATTTTTCTAGGTTCCACGTATATGCGTTAATATACGATATTTGTTCTTCTCTTTCTGACTTACTTCACTCTATATGACAGTCTCTAGATGCATCAGGATTTCTTTCCTTCCGCTAACTTTGGGGTTTGTTTGTTCTCTTTCTCTAGTTCCTTTAGGTGTAACGTTAGATTATTTATTTGAGATTTTTAGATGCCAAGGAGCACTTTCCAGAACTTCTGCTGTCAGTGTCCTTGTCCCTTGGTGAGCCACAGCTGCCCCCTGCCTCTATAGGAGACCCTCCAACACTAGCAGGTAGGTCTGGTTCACTCTCCTTTGGGGTCACTGGTCCTTCCCCTGGGTCCCGATGCACACACTGGTTTGTGTGTGCCCGCCAAGAGTGGAGTCTCTGTTTCCCCCAGTCCTGCCGAAGTCCTGCAATCAAATCCTGCTAGGCTTCAAAGTCTGATTCTCTAAGAATTCCTCCTCCCGTTGCCAGACCCCCAGGTTGGGAAGCCTGACGTGGGGCTCAGAACCTTCACTTCAGTGGGTGGACTTCTGTGGTCTAAGTGTTCTCCAGTTTGTGAGTCACCCACGCAGCAGTTATGGGACTTGATTTTATTGTGATCGCGCCCCTCCTACCGTCTCATTGCAGCCTCTCCTTTGTCTTTGGATGTGGGGTATCTTTTTTGGTGAGTTCCAGTGTCTTCCTGTCGATGATTGTTCAGCAGTTAGTTGTGATTCTGGTGCTCTCGAAAGAGGGAGTGAGCGCACGTCCTCCTACTCTGCCATCTTGAACCTAATCTGACTACGGTTTTAAGCAGAATTATGCACTGAGGCCAAAATTCATCAATGACCAATTGCTTTTTTATTAACTTTGTTGAGATATAATTTATGTACAAGATCAATGGCCAATTTTAAAGTAGTTGTTTAAAACTTAAAAAAATTTTTTTTTTTTGGATTTAATTTCAGGAGAAAGGAAGTTGACTGGTAAATCCAGACATTCTGGGTGGAGAATTTTTGGTGAAATTCCCTGTAAATGAACCAACAGCTGCCTTCAGGGTTTGATAAAGGCCTCAGTGTTTGGAACACTGTGGGGTTCCTTCTCCCCATCTCCAGCTTTTTCTGGCTGGGTCTGGGTGGGTGTGAGAAGAGACCACTGAAGTGACAGGAGCTGGGTGGAAATGCAAAGTGGGTGTGAAAGCATGAGGTGTACAAGATGGCAGAGCTGAACTGAAATCACATCACTGCCTCTCACTTGCTGTGCAAGCTGTAATGAGCTCCTGGGCATCTCTGAGCCTGCCTCAGTCTCCTCATCTGTAGAATGGCATGTGTCAGAAGACTGAGGTTTAAATAGCTAATGCGGGGACTTCCCTCATGGTGCAGTGGTTAAGAATCCGCCTGCCAATGCAGGGGACACGGGTTCGAGCCCTGGTCCAGGAAGATCCCTCATGCCATGGAGCAACTAAGCCTGTGGGCCACAACTACTGAGCCTGCACTCTAGAGCCTGCGAGCCACAACTACTGAAGCCCTCATGCTGCAACTACTGAAGCCCGCGCGTCTAGAGCCCATGCTCTGCAGCAAGAGAAGCCACTGCAATGAGAAGCCCGCGCACCGCAGCAAAGAGTAGCCCCTGCTCACTGAAATTAGAGAAAGCCCGCGCAGCGACAAAGACCCAATGCAGCCATAAATAAATAAATAAATAAGCTAATACACCAAAAGTGCCTGCACCAGGGCCTGAACACGGTAGGCACTTAATCAAATCTAATATTGTTCTTATAAGGCTAGAAACCTGCCAACCCTCCACTCCCTGGATCTGCACTCTTCTCCACCATGCTATGCTCACTGCTCATTTCTAACTACCCGGGTGGCTCCACCCAGGCTCTCCCTGAGAGCTGTCACCCTGTGTTGTGACCCCAAGGCCCCGACCCACTTGTCTCTGAGCCCTACCTGGTCTTTCAAGCTCTGGATCTCTCTCTGTTGGGCATCGTCCTCTTCATGCGGAACCTGAAACTTGGGCGGGATCACCCTCTCCTTCTGCCTGGAGGTGGCTGTTTCCAACAGCTTCTGGCTCAGGTTGGCCACTTCGTTGTGCAGGCTTGCTATCACGGTGTCTTTGTATTTGGATTCAAGTTCAAAATCCGAGAGACGGCTGACTTCTTTTCCCAGCAGCAGAATTATTTCATCCTGGGTGGAGGCCAGATGGGAAATTTACTAGGTGTGGGTCTGGGTGTAAGGCTGAGCCCATTTAAAGAAATACAGGAAAAATATGGTATCATTCTTTGGGAAGGTGAGGGCAGGCAGGGAGGGAAAAAGCAGACTTTCAAGGCTATCTCTGTCGCTTGGAAAATCTCATAGAGACAAGAATTTGGTTAAAATGATGTACTTGTATACAGACTCCTGTAATGGATGTCTATACCTCACAGGTACGGAAACTTTCCTTTCCCCGAGAATTATACTTTCATACTAAGAACAACCATCCCACTTGGGAACTTTTGTTGCTAGAAAGTTTACTTATAATATTTTCATTTGTAATATTCAGCCTAGCACACTGGGGACCTAGGAAAGGTAATCAGGAAAACAACATTCTGTTTGACCACATTCTGCCTATAACGAGGGTTATTTTTTTTAACTTAAAACATTCTGAAATATTTGTTTTCCCTTTCCTCTCTTCTAGTACTTCCTGCCTCTTTTGGCTATTCATGTATGAATTTTTTCCAGGTAACTGAATCTGGAAAGTAAATGAGACAGGAATGGTGATTTCTTTGCGTGGGCTCATGTAAATTTTCGGCTGGAAAAACAAAATTGCTGCTAGACTTTACCCACAGGTATAATTAACCCTGCCCTCCGTCTCTCCAGTGAAAAAGCTCTGCAGCCAAAGAATTTGTTAGGTTTTCCAAAAAAGGAAAAAAAATTCCCCCAAACTTCTCACCAGAAGTTATCAATAAAATGTCAGAAAAACTGAAGAAGAAGAAGAAAAGTGCCCCAGAGGCCTTTTCCAAAGCAGCCACAGGAGGAGGTAAACGGGCAATTTCTAGGCCAGCTCATTCCCAGGGGAGCCGTCCAGTCAGCCTCACGACCTGCTAGCTCCGTGACCTGGGGAAGGACAGGGTCTCGCTCATGAGAAAGCCTGTCTGACATTGCCAGCTGCTGCCAGGGGCCTTCCTTTGGGCCCTTGTGAACGCTGGTGGCCAAACTTCAAGAGAGAGCGTCAGACATGTTCCCTACGCCTGGGCAGTTTCCCCCGCTTCACCCTGTTATGATCAGCCAGGTGCTTCATTTTTCATGCAACAAACATTCATCGGGCAGCAGCTAAGTGCCAGGCCCCGTGCCAGTGCTGGAATATAAGAAGTTTGCAGAGGGCAGCGGACAGCCATGGGTTCTGCTTTCCTGGTGAGGGTCCCCTTGCCCTTCTTGGAGGGAGCGTTCCTCCTTCCATGTGGTCTGGGTAGGACTGTCAGTCACGTGCCCTGCTCCTTCCTGTCCCACCTCCCCGTGTGCCTGTGGCCCAAGCTGGTCAATCAGAGATTTCACACATCGATTACAGAGGGAGAGGGTCTTGCCTTCTTTTGGATCACAAACTTTAAATATGTAGGCTTGTTTGCCGGAGTTTGTCTTTTCTAACACACAAAGCCAGCCTTACGTAGAAAGCCAGACTCTGAGGGAAACAGAGGGGAGAGATGGGTAGTGGGGAGGTGTTCGGATGACATCATTCAAGCTCCTGGATCTAGCCATACCTGAAGCTAGCGGCCCTTTAAATTTTCCAATAAGATGAGCTAATAAATGCTCCCCCTCAAGCTAATTTGTTTATTGTCACTTGAAGGAGTCCTGGCAAGTCAGGGTATAAATGGCTTATAAATAGAAAAAATTATTTCTATTATAAATAGAAAAAATTATAAATGGCTTATAAAAATTTTCTATAAATAGAAAAATTTATAGTGGTTGCACTATATTTCCAAGTTAAAATTGAGGCAGGTTGAAAAGTGGCTACAAATACTTTGCAGCTTTGCCATCCAGTCTATTTCCCCACCCTCTAGTCTGGGCTGGCCCTGTGACTTGCTTTAACCAACGGAATGGAGTGGAAGTGATGCTGTATGATCTCCACGCAAGTTCTTACAGGCTGTGCAGCTTCTGCTCTGGCCCCCTGGGAACCCTGAGCCCACTGTGCTGTGATGAAAAACCACATGCAGAAAGGGGCCCACCAGTCCAGGCATCCTGGCTGAGGCCCCAGATGTGGGAAGGAGGCCAATGGAGACCACCAGCCTGGCCAAGCCAGCGGCTGACTGAGCCTGCACGAGTGAGGCCAGGGGACGCGAGCAAAGGAACCTGCCAGGTCAACCCATAGATTCTGGGGAATAATGAATTGCTGTTTTAAGCCACTAAGTTTTGGGGTGGCTTGTTACACAGTGATAAATACAGAATCTGAGCGTGGCTTCTCGCCTTTCTGCAACATTTTTCAGAGTCTGGTCCCAGGATGCCTGAGTTGGAACCCCCTGCCTCCTGAAGTTTTGGATTTCCGTGTCTGACAAGAACCCCAGGTAGGTCTGCTCCTCACAAACTCCGAGAATTGCTGTGGGAGCAGGCCCTGGCCCTTAAGGAAAGCAAGATATTATAGACTGCTTCTTTTAGAGTAACTTTCAGGTCGTGTCTAAGCGGGGAGAAATTGACCTGGGCCCTTCCCAGGATGGCTTGAATCCATCTGTTCTGCTCGCATCCCTGCTTTAAACCTCTCTGGTTCTTTAACGAGTCTCTCTGCCCAGGCCTCCCTGACTTCAGTGCTCACCTGCTCCTGCTAGGAACGTGTTTTTGCATCACTGTTCCATCACTCAAGGTTGACCAAGTGATTACTGTGTGGGAGTTAGAAGTACCCTCTGAGAAGTTAACCAGACTTGGTTTGAATCCTAACACTGCTCCTTGCACTGGGCAGCCTTGAACACATTACTTAACCTCTCTGAGCTTCAGTTTCCTCATCTGCAAAGTGAGGGTGATAAAATCTATATTGAAGTTGGTGAAGATTAACGAGCTAATAAATGTCAAGTGCACAGGACGTGGCCCAGCACACAGTAGGTGCTCAGTACCTTGTAGTTGTAGATGTTGTCTGGGATAAAATGAGCAATGGCCAAACCTGGCTGAATGTCTTGGGAGGAAGAGGTGGTTTCTTGGAAGTAGGAAAAAGAGTCAGTCCTTGAGACACAGTGAACAAGAGGCAGTGGCAATCTCTCCATGGTCCCTCTTGCTGCTGTAGCTCCGTCCTTCCCCAAGACCCCTCACCTTATCGTGCTGGGCCAGGTCCTGGTCCACAAAAATTTCTCTGGAGAACCCTGCCCCAGGAATTTCCTCGGCCACTGATCGTTCCGACAGTTCCACGGCGTTGGTCCACACTAACACACAAGGTTGACAGAGAATGCAGAGGAGACTGTGAGTTTCCCCAAAGTCTTAAAGAATATTTTCAGATTAACCTTCACATTCATGAGACTTATGCAATGAAAGCATTACAGGAGTACTGGAAAGGGTAAGAGCTGCCTCATTTCTCTTCCCCAGTGTTAACTGCACAGATGCACTGTGATGTGTCTCTTTCCAGACTTTTTTCTATGCCGCATAAGAGCTGATGACCTTAGGCAAGTCATTTACTCTCTCTAAGCCTTAGTTTCCACATATATAATTTAGGACCACTGATAGTCTCTGCTATAAAGGGCTATCTGGAGATTAAATAGAATAATGATATAGAGCAGGGGTTGGCACACTATGGCCCTGTGGCCAAATCTGGCCTTCTGCCTAGTTTTGTAAATAAAGTTTTATTGCAACACAGCCACAGTGATTCATTTACATATTATTTATGGCTGCTTCCCAGCTACAAAGGCAGAGCTGAGTAGTTGCAGCAGAGACCATGTGACTCACAAACCCTAAAGTATTTACTATCTGGCTCCTTACAGGAAAAGTTTGCTGACCCCTCATGTAGAGCATTTAGCACTAAACGTTAGCTATATTTTTTTTATCGCAGTCATATCTTTTCAAAAAACAAAAATGGATTTACATGACAGAGATTCTTCTCCAGCTTACTTTTCAGCTAACAACATCAAAAACATCTTCCCATGTCAGTATTTGTAGCTGTACCGGGTTCTTTTCGATGGTAGCATTGTGGTCCACTGTACAAGTGTGCCAAACGTATTTAACTAGGATCTACTTGATAGACATTTAAGCTTTCCTAATTTTTCTCTTATTAACCCCAATGTTACAAGGGCTGTTTATATGACTTTCGGGGAGTATGGCATTATGTTTGGGGGCCCCACTCTGTATCACATCAGACATCTCGCAATTCACTCACATCAACACTGAATACATTTTTTTTTTTATTGGTGTAGAAACTTTTGTAAAGATTTCTATAATTCTACTTGTGAGATCACTTGGGCCCAGGCGGCGTATTTTAAATGTCCAAGTGACTATGGTTTCTGGACAGTCACTTCTTGTGAAGTGAGAAACTGAAGAAATTGTTTTCAAAGGTGATGAAACTTTAATGAGTATTAACATTAATGATGAATGAAGCACGCACCGTCATGTTTGTGGACATTCATTCAATCATTTATTCATTTTGCTTCTGCATTTTTTATTTATGCATTTTAGAGTCAAAGATTCCTGCCCCCCAGCCAGGTCTCAAACCTGTTTTTGGACCCCAGAACCTCTAGTGGACATAGCTGATGGCCTGTGGTGCCCGGAGAACGCACAGCCTTGCGTGTTGAATGAGCAGCCCTGGCCACAGTGTTTCCTGGGGCGCGAGGAACAGAAGGGCCTGGAACTTCAGCAGCTGCCCATTTTCTCTCCCTCCACCTCCCCAACTAGGTCCATGATTAGAAAACTTTTATTTGAAGCTCACTGCCCCCATCTGACCCTCTTGGGTCCTGAGCAGCTAAGTCCTAACTGACTACAGCAGCAGTGCCTGATGCGAGCTACTGAATGCAATTTTCAATTTTCTAGTAGTCGCGTTAAAAAGGTAAAAAGAAGAGATGAATTTTTTAACGATAAATTTTATTTAACCCAATACATTAAAAAAAATATCATTTCAACATGTAATCGACAAAAAATAAGGAGAAAATTTTATATTCTTTTTCTTCGAGGTATGAAGCCTTTGAAATCTGGGGTTTATTTTACACTGATGGCACATCTCAATTTGGAAACTGAATTTTCAGGAGGAAGACTTGATCTGTTTTCAGATTCCACAAAAACTTAGAGTCGAAAAAGTCGATTCGCCAACTCGACATGTTCCAGACAGACTTCGACCCTTTCAATAACTGGATCACATATCAGTTTTTAAATTTAAATGAATTAAAATTAAACGTTTGGTTCCTCAGTCGCACGGGCCACAATTTCAGATGCTCAGCAGCCACTGGGGCTGGTGCTGCCGTAGCAGAAAGCACAGAACCAGAACATTTTCCCCTTCTTCCTGACCTAACAAACACCTCCTTTCCTGCCAACATCTATAACTGGGCTAGGAAAAAAAAGGAATAGAGAAAAGAGATTTTTTAAAAATCGTCTTCTGGTGCAGGCTTGACTATGTCATGCAGCCTAATTCTGGGGGGTCCCTGTGGCGCATCAAGGATTGTCACAGGCCTGTGGCTTAGTTTCTAAACATTCAGCATAGTCTGTTTGATGCTACGTGTGTGCCGGCCATTTAATTTTCAGGCTGGGGCAGTCAGTTGCCAGAATCTGTGGTTCCCAGGTCTGGTGTGGCCGGGCAGTATTACATCAGACAGGCTACCGTCCAGAGGCAGCTGTGACCCCTAGAGTCTTCCTGGTTAGCAAACTGAAGGCCAGAAATGGGTTCTTATTGGTAAAAGGGTGGCCTCTTAGCTGGTATGCTGAATGCTAGAAATCGGCTCCCACTGGAGGAAGGTACTGCCTGGCCTGTGTCCCCAGGGAGGGCCCCGGGGTCTGACCCTAACTGCGCCCCTGTCCAGTCTCAGTTTAGAGCTCTGGCGTCTGATGCCATCTCTAGGGGTGACCCCAGCTGCCTCTGCGACCCTGTCGTGGCTGTCTCGAGGGGACCCTTCCCTGCAAGATGATGGCCGGAGGGGGGACTTCATCAAACCTACAGAACAGCCTGATCGATGGGGTCCCTTTACTGGGGATGGTGTGTCTACTCAAAGTCTTTGTGGGGCTAGAATTTGCTCTGAGACTCGCTTTCCTTACACCCAGGTAGGGAGGTGCTGGAGCAGTTACCCCTCACCCGCCCCAAACTTCTTTACCGGCTACTGTTATTTATGAAAAAGAACCTAAGGGCCATGTATGACCAAACCGGCTTAACTCCAGCTTCTGGATCCTTCAGAGGTCCCAGTGGGGAGAAGCCCCAGGGAGGGTCGGGAGGGCTGGGGCGGTGGGACGGCGGATACGGGGACACAGGCAGTTTAAGAATTTTTGGGCGTGAGCTGTTGGCCAAACGGCAGGGGAGTTACTTTAATATTTTAACAACCCCCAGCTGTCCTGGTGCTCTCCAATAATCACCAGTCTGCAGCAAGGGCAGTATGTGTGCACCTTAACTGTGTCTTTAAGACATTGTAAGTTGTAAATAAAAGTTAAATAACAATCGTGGTTAGGTAATAATTTTTAAATTTTAATATTTACTGAATGTTCGCTATGCACCAGGCGCTGTGCTCAGCACTTACAGGCAGGATACGATTTTGTCTTCATAACAACCCAGTGAGATAGGCATTATTATTCCCATCTCCATTTTATATGTGAGAGATATGAGGCACAGAGATGTCAAGTCACCTGCTCAAGGACACACAGCTGGTAAGTGGTAGAGTCAAGGGATGAACGTAAGTTTGTTGGATTCAGAGCCTATGCTTTTAACCACTATGCAGTAAATGTATTGAAGTGGGAAGATGTTTATGATATATTATTGAATTTTAAAAATCAGGTAGGGAATTCCTTGGCAGTGCAGTGGTTAGGATTCTGTACTTCCACTGCAGGGGGCACAGGTTCCATCCCTGGCTGGGGAACAAAGATCCCGCAAGCTGAGCAGCACGGCCAAAAAAAAAAAGGAGGTTGCCTATGTTAGGTTCATATGATCCCATTAATAGGAAAATGTATGAATCAAGATGCTATTTTAATAAGTCACTCCACATATTTTCTTTTCTCAGTAATTCTTCCCCACCTCCCATGAGCTCTGGCCATTAAGATTTGGCCTTGGAGCTGATGGTTTATTGCCTTGTGGAAAAGGAAGGATGAGTATTAACTAGAACAGGGTGATTTTGCCCCCAGGCAAAATGACGTTTTGATTTTTGGCAATGTCTGGAGACATTTTTGAGTACCACAGTTAGTGGGTGGTGGTGGTGGTGGTGTTGCTACTGGTATCTCTAGCGGGTAGGAGTCAGGGATGCTGCTAAACATTCTATAGTGAACAGGACAGATCCCATAACAAGGAGTTATCCAGCCCCACATGTCACTGTGCCAAGATTGAGAAACCCTGACCTGACCTGCAATAAATAAGTCCTTGGCTTTGGGTTTTCAAATAGAATTTTTCAAGTCTAAAGCAAGATGACAGTCTAACAGTAAATCAATTTAATTTGAAGAGCCCAGCTTTGCTAAGAGAGGAAAGAGCTTTCTCAGAACCCTTAAAAGTAAGTTTTTTCTGTCAAGAGACAGCATGGAGGACTGGAGCACAGAGTTTTCTCTAAAGCGTGGAGTAGAGAGGCCCAGACAGGAAGGAACTCCCCATCACAAGGGAAGATGAAAGTCCTTTTCTGAGGATGGGGAGAGAGTCAGGGGAACGAGGGCAAACGTTTGGAAACATGAGACCTGGCTGAGAGGTTGAGGAGATAGAGCCCAGGTAGATGTGAGGGACTCCAAGCCATACGACTCATCCTTCATTTCTCCAGGGGGAATGCAAGTCCTTTAGAGAGGCCCCAATTTCAACATCGCACTGGAGAAACTGGTGATTACAGTGGAAAAATTTAAATGGCGGAGTGAAAAACAGAAAAGAAAAGAAACAGCCCATGTGCCATGTGTCCAAAGGATGCATTAAAAAAAAAAATACAACCCTGTATATATGTTCATAAAACAGAACATGATCCATACAACAAAATGAATGAATCTCAGAAATACTATGCTGAGTGAGAAAAGCCTTCCACAAAGGAACATGTACTACTTGGTTCTGTGTACTTGAGATTCTAGAACAGGAATATCTAATCCATGGCGGGAAAAGAATTCAGAAGAGTGGTTGCCTCTGGGGCCTGGGGCTGGGAATTGACTGGGGAAGGACATGAGGGAACTTTCTGGGGTGATATATCTTGATAGGAATTCGGCTTACATAGGTGTACACGACCGTAAAAACTCAGTAAGCACGCTCAAGATCTATACCTTTCATGGTGTGGTAGCCAGTCTCCAAGATGGCCCCACTGATTCTTGTCTCCTTGTATTCAGACCCTTGCATCATCCTCTCCAATATTGGATGGACTTTATATTAGTTAGCCTGGGCTGCCATAACAGAACACCACAGGAGGTCTTAACAAAAGAAATTCATTTTCTCACAGTTCTGGAGGCTAGAAGTCCAAGATCAAGGTGTGGGCAGGGTTAGGCCTCTCTCCTTGGCTTGCAGACAGCCGCCTTCCTGCTGTGTCCTCACATGGCCTTTTCTCTGTGCACGTGCATCCCTGGCGTCTCTCTCTCTCTTCTTACAAGGACACCAGCCCTTGGATTAGGGCCCACCCAATCATCTCATTTTAACTTACTCATCTATTTAAATACGCTATCTCCAAATATAGTCACATTCTGCGATATTGGGATCGAGGCCTCAGCATATGAATTTTGGGGGAATGCAATTCAGTCCATAACAAAGCTTATCTATGTAACCAAGGATATTGCAGAAATGACAGAGTTTGATTCCTGAGGTTAGATCATAAAAGACATTGCAGCTTCCGCCTCACTCTCTAGGACCACTTGTCTGGAGGAGCCGGCAGCCATGTCATTGAGGATACTCAAGCAACTTATGGAGAGGTCCACTTAGTGAAGAACTGAGGCCTCTTACCAAAAGCCATGTGAGTGAACCATCCTAGAGATGGGTCCTCCAGCCCCAGACAAGCCTCCAGATGACCACAGCCCCAGCCAACACCATTACTGCAACCTCATGAAAAATCCTGAGCAAGAATCACCCAGCTAAGCCATTCCCAAATTCCTGACTCAGAGAAACTATGAGATAATAAATGTTTACTGTTGTTTTAGGCCATTACATCCTGCAGTAATTTGTTAAGCAGCAATAAGTAGCAAATACAGGTTTTGGCACAAGGAGTGATGCAAAATTTAACAAAAACCCTAAAATGTGGAGTGGTTTGGGATGGAACAGTGGGCAGAAGCTGGAGGACTCTTGCCAAGAGTCTTTGAGAAAGCCTGAATAGTCTTAGTAGAAGCCCGATGGCCTTTGAGGAGGCAGTGAGGGAAGGTTTCCAGGAAAGTGAGGGAAATGTTACTGGGGTTAAGGGATCCTTGTTAGGTGGTGGCAGAAGGTTTCATAACACGTCGCCTGTGGTCATGAGGAAGGTAGAAAATGTTCGTGATGAGGCTGAGTGGTCAAGCTAAAGAGAGTCCCAGACAGAGTCTTGGAAGGTGCTGCCTGGTTACTTCTTGCTACTTATAGTGAAATGTGAGGGGGACAGACAGTTAAAGGAAGGGCTGTTAAACCAGGGCAGTGCTCTGGGCTTGAAAATTCCCTGCCTCTCCAGGTGGCAAATGAAATGCAAGAAACAGGTTCTGGGCAAAGATCAAATCAAGGGCGCTCTCAAGAAAACACAGTCTAGAGAAGAAGCTGAGGGTGTGGTTGTAAAATCCTTTGTTGTAAAATCGATCTGTAAGAAAAATCTGTCTGTAAGATAGATTTGATAGGTTGTAAAATCTATCTGTAAGAATACAGATCCAGGGCAGTGTCCAAGAGAACCCTTCGGTCAAAGAACTGGGCTTCTAAGAAGCTTCTGTCCTTTGTCAGTCTTTGCAGAAGCCCATGGTGGAAGGGCTTGTGTCAAAAAAATCTGTGGGCGTGGGTTTTGCCTAGTAGGATGAACCCCAATAAGACGCACTGCCAACTCAGACTGACAGAGACCCACAAAAGTAAAAGAAGCGTCTGGACCTCCAAGCTTCTACAGGCAGGAAGCAGGCTATAAAATTATGCAGCCACATACATGTGATACCTTTCATAGGAAAGGTAGGACGACTCAGAAGGTGGAACTCAGGGACCAGGGGGCAGAGCCAAGAGCCCTGGAAAGTCATTTCTGGGCAAGAGTTGGACTGAAGCCCAATCAAGGAACTGCCAATATTTTCCCAGCTGGATTTCAGAACTGCTTTGGGCCAGTGACTCCTGTGTGTTTCCTGTTTTTCTTCTTTTGGAACAAGAGGAGTGTATGTAGCAGTTATGCTATGTCTGTCCCACCAATATATGCTGGGTGTGTGAGGGACAGACACTTGGTTCATTGGTCTTCAGATTTCTGGAAGTAGGACTCGAGGAGCTGAACTTAAGGAACTACACCCATGAGCCCCATTGATTTAGATGAGATTCTGGAATTTGAGCTGATGCTGTTAATAGGGTGAGATTCTGGGGGGCCTCGGGAGAGAGGAGGAGGAGTGTAAATCATTGAGGACCCGAGGGCAGGCTGTGGGTAGCCAGCTTCCAAGGTGACTGCCGATAACCCCCGCCTCCTGGTCTTCAGGCCCGTGTGTAGTCTTCTGCCACACGGGAGGGTGACGCCCTGCGTAACCAGCAGGACATTGCAGCAATGACAGGGCATGACTCCTGAGGCTTAGTCACGAGAGATGCTGCAATTTCCATCTTGCTCTCCAGGATCACTTGCTCAGGAGGACCCGCGGCTGTATCATGAGAACACTCCAGCCACTTTCTGGGGAGGCCCATGTGGTGAGGAACTGGGGCCTCCTGCTGACAGCTATCAGAGCACGCTATCTTGGAACTGGATCCTCGGCCTAGGTCAAGCCTTCAGATGACTGCAGCCTTACGAGGGACCCTGAGCCACAGCCGTCCAGCTAAGCTGCTCCCAAGTTCCTGACCCACAGAAACCGTACAGATGATAACACATGTTTGATTTTTGCTTTAGGCTGCTAAGTTTGGGGACAATTTGTTATGCAATCATGATAACTAATACACATTGTGTGTTAATTTTACATGAAGGAGACAAAAAATGTTGAATTCTAGTTAATGGTATATGTGCTAAAACATCTAGGGGGAGGACTACAGATGTGTGCTATTTATTTTGAAATGCATCAAAAAATAAGATGGATTAATGCAGGACAAGAAGGATGGGTAGACAGAAATGTAATAAAGAGTATAGCAAAGTGTTAGCGGTAGAATTAGGAGGAGAGCTGTTCTTTGTAAAATTCTTTTTGCTTTGCTGTATGTTTGAAAGTTTTCACGTTAAAATGCTGGGGGGAAATGGCTGAGTAATTTCTTAACTGGGTGGTAGGTACATGAGCGTTCCTTAGGTGATGATGATGATGTAAACTGCAGAGATACCTTTCATTTGCTCCTTAGTCTGTATATTTCAGAATAATAATTTTTTTTTTTTTTTTTTGCGGTACGCGGGCCTCTCACTGTTGTGGCCTCTCCCGTTGCGGAGCACAGGCTCCAGACGCGCAGGCTCAGCGGCCATGGCTCACGGGCCCAGCCACTCTGCGGCATGTGGGATCTTCCCGGACCGGGGCACGAACCCGTGTCCCCTGCATCGGCAGGTGGACTCTCAACCACTGCGCCACCAGGGAAGCCCAGAATAATAACTATTATTTGAATGGCTGAGGGAGGTGACTAGGTGAGTGGTCCTGAGTGAGACCAGGGAAGGGTGTGGAGGCATCGAGAGACCTGGGGACTCAGAGGGGTCTGGTGCTGGGACGCAGAAAACAGAGAATGGGACCTTCACACCAGTGGCCACAGAAGAAACCTGGGAATCATGCCAGGGACTAAGTCCACCCAGCTACTCCGCCAGTAAGGCTGGCAAGGCCAAGAGGATGGTGACAGACAGGAATTCTCCTCCCCAAATGCCATGTGGCCTTCTGGTGGGGAGGGGGGGCGAAGGAAACCCTGATGGCTGTGTGTCCCCAAAGTGACCAGGCTGTGAGTGACAGTCACTGAGATAACCAGCCTCAAATTTGACTGAAAAGTGTTAGATTAGATTAGATTGAATATATCACCTCCGGAGAAGTAATTTTCTCCATAAGCCTCAGTCTCCTCTAACCTGTAAAATGGTAATAAAATATTTAAAAACCTCCTAAGGCAAGAGGGATTTCAGTTACCAATATGTCTGTACATCTGAGTCGAAGTATATAAATTTAGATTCTGACACACATTCATACATATTCATATATATGTACACACACACACACACACACACACACACACACTCACCACAGAGGTACTGACGTGTGCAGATGGGCAGAGCACAGTCTTGGAGGAGTTTGTGCCAAAAAGTCAACAGGGAGAACTCCGGTGATAAGCGTGACAGCTTATCTTTTACTGTTTTCTAACTTTCTGCTTACCCCAATTTTTTCACAATTGATTATGTTCTACTTCAGAATCAGAGAACAAAAGCCAGAGAAAGACAAATATCATATGATCTCACTTATATGTGGAATCTAAAAAAAGGTACAGATGAACTTACCTACGAAACAGAGACAGAGTTACAGATGTAGAAAATAAACTTATGGTTACCGGGAATAAGAGGGGGGAGGGATAAATTGGAAGAGAGGGATTGACATACACAATACTATATATAAAATAGATAACTAAGAAGGACCTACTGGATAGTACAGGGAACTCTCCTCAATACTCTGTAGTGGCCTATATGGGAAAAGAATCTAAAAAAGAGTGGATACATGTATATGTTTAACAGATTCAGTTTGCTGCATACCTGAAACTAACACAACACTGTAAATCAACTGTACCTCAATAAAAATTTTTTTTTTAAAAAAGGGGGAAAGCAGAAACCGAGACCCATCCTCCTAGCCAAAAGCCCATCCCCTAAGCCGCCATGGAAGCACCCATGAGTACCTTGCTTGATGATGGGAACCCTGTGGGCGGCTCTGTCCACCACGAAGGAGAACATCTTCCCGCTGGCACTCACGGGCCGCTTGTGGGAGGCAGGTGGGACCATGGGGGGCCCGGGGAATCCCGGGGACCAGCTCCTCTGCACTGGCGCTGGCCAGATGCCCGGGTGGAAGGGGGTCTGTGGTGGTGAGGGTGACTGGTTCGGTTGCTGGGTGGCCGGAGGTGGCTGTGGCCTTGGCCAAGGTGCTGGGCCCCTCACGCATGGGAAGGAGACCTGCAGGGGCAGACAAGAGGGTCAGGGGAGGTTACGAGCAGCTGAGGTGGTCTTCACCCTTCTGTCCCGGCGACATAATTGCTGCCCTAGATTTCAGCGTATAAGTCACTTCTCCCAGGAAGCCCTCCCAGACTCTCCCCAAATTTGGGATGGTGGTCCCCACCATGGGTCACCTTGCACACTATTGCACCACCATTTATTGGGTGCAGCCTTCGTGCCAGGCACCCAGTCAAAAGGTTCGCATGCATTACCTCATTTAATACCCCTGATGCTCTGTGATGAGCCCGAGGCTGAGCAAGACCTAGTGACTTTCCCAGGATCACAGATGGTAGTGAGCGTCTGAGCTGGTGGAACGCCACCTCCGAGCTCGAGGGTGAGAGCTTTTTGTCTACCTTGCTCAGCACCGTGTCCTCAGCTCCTAGAATAAACCCTCGGCACATACAGAGTAGGTCCTTAAACACTGGTTGAAAGAATGAATGAGCTCTCCAGGACACACACATCCACACTGTCTCTCTGGCACTCCCATTCCGTCTGTTCCCCAAAGCCGAGAGCTCTGGGGTGGCCGGCACCCCAACTGACTCGCACCCCAACTGGCTCATTAACCTGTGATCCTCAACATCTGCCACATCTGATTCTTGGCAGACGCTCCATAAATATCTATCGAGGGAACCTTTTTTCATCTGACCCAGCGGAAGATGTCTGTAGCTACTTTCAACAGAGAGCACATCAAAATCCATCTAAACCGGGAGAAGCAAGTGCTGAGAGGTGCTGACACCTGGCTTTGTCTTGGTTAATGCTGTTGTGGCCGGCCCACCCCGAGCCTAGTGGTTAAACCGTGACATCGTGAATGCTACCGTTTATTGTAATTACTCACCGATTTCTCACAATAGCCCTGCCGGGGAGGAGCTCTCCTTATTCCTAGCTTACAAATGAGGCATGGAGAGGTTAAGGAATTCACCAAGCTCAGGTGGTGGTGGAGAGGGTGGTGGGACTGGGGTTCTGGAAAGCTCTTTCCCTCTCTGTCTCTCTCTCCCTCCTCTGCCCCCCCCTCCCGCCCCCAGTCCCTTGGCAGAAAAAAACACACTTTTCAAGTAAGAAGCTAAGTTCAAAGGTTTGCTGCCTGTGGCGGGTCACGTTTCGCTTTCTTCAGACCGGAGACACATAATGAGAAACAGGACAGAATGCTTCCGAAATAGGAGCGCTGGCAGACAGAACTTCCTATAGCTCCAGCTGGATTGTATTCAAGAGGAAGGTTCTCCACTCACTCAGGTTCCCAAACCAGTCTTTTAGCTACAGTCTTTCCCAGCCAAGTCAAGAATCCGGTGAATTCCCCTGAAGACTTTTTTGGAGTCAGGGAGAATACTGTTCAGGAAAATCAAACTCCAATTGCCTGATGACACCTGGCCCAGCATTTATGATGACACTGGCCCCGTTGAAACCTGTTTCAGGAAAGGACTTGGCAGTGTTCCAGAACTTTGTTACCTTATGTGAAGATTCGAATTTCTCTCCAGTGTGGGCACCTCGGTCTCCACCTAAGCTTTCTTCCTTTCTCTCCTTTCAGAAGCTGAGGTGTCCTGCTCCTGCCTTGCACTAACTTCTCCATCCATCCTATCCCTTCCCGTCCTCTCCTCTGGGGCTGTCTTGCCTCAATCATTTCTATAACCTTTCCTCATCTATTTAATAAAGATTTATCGAATGAAAGGGCTGAAGGTGGGAAGGGGGAAATTTAAATATGTTTTACCCCCGCCTGCTAGAAAACAAATCTAGGGACCACGGGTAGTGTGGAGGAATTCCTTTTTTTTTTTTTTTTTGCGGTACGCGGGCCTCTCACTGTCGTAGGAAATCCCTTTTGTGCTGGGATGCTGAGGTAGATGTGCCTCACTGCCCACTAACTGCCAGGGTGCTAAAGGGAGTGGTCGTATCTCACGCCTCAAGTGGTTCACTGCTGTAGTGGACAGGCTACAACCCACCCGGCTCTTCTGGAAATTCCAGGAATCTCTCTCCCAATCTGTCGGCCCATTGCTGTGGGTGGGGCTAAGCAATCAGCCAATCACACTCCCTGGCCATACTGATTGGTTCAGTGGTGGGGCAAGTGATCCAATCAGAGTCAAGGAGACTCAAGAAGACTTGGCTGGACACCAGGATCTGGAGTGACCTGGCGGGACTTCAGAATGCAGCCAGCATGAGGGAGTGGAGCCCAGACATGGAGAGAGAGAAGCTGTTTATTTATTTTTCAAATTGTGGTAAATAACCTGCAACATAAAATTTATCATCTTAGCCATTTTAAAGTATATAGTTCGGTGGTGTTAAGTATATTCACATTACTGTGAGATGGATCTCCAGAACTTTCGCGTCTTGCAAAACGTAAACTCTATCACCATTAGACAACAACTCCCCATTCCCTCTGCCACCCAGCCCGTGGTGACCAACATTGTCTCTATGAATTTGACTACTCTAAGTACCGAGTACCTCAGATAAGTGAAATCACATGGTACTTGTCTTTTTGTGACTGGTGTACCACTTAGCATAATGTCCTCAAGGTCCATCCGTGTTGTAACATGTCAGAATTTCCTTCATTTTTAAGGCTAAATAATAGTCCATCACACAGTTTAGAGTGTATTTTGTTTATCCATTAAGCGTCATGGGCACTTGGGTGGTTTCTACCTCTTGGCTATTGTAACTATGCTGCTGTGAACATGGTGGGGAAGATAAGGAAGCTGGTTTTGAGCCCTGGCTGGGGTGCTACCCTGAAGTGCTCTATCCCGGAGGCCGGCTAGAGCTGGTTTCTGTCGCTTGTAGCACACAGAGCCTGAACGATAGGGCCCCTAGGGGGAAGGAGCGAAAGATGTGTAAATGCAGCAGAGACTCCAAGCTCTTCGGGTTTAAAAATTAAAAAATAAAGTTTGGGTTTTTCTTTTTCTCTGAAGCGTGTTGGTTGAGGGTAGCTTTAGCTGGACGGTTAAAGTTGGTTTTCTCTAGTTTGCCGGCTTGCTCTATGACAGGGAAGGTCAAGGTTTTCTCAGAAATTGCTGCTGGTAACTACAACGAAACAGGCAGGGAGAAAAGCAAACATAAGAAAAAGACTCACATCAAAAGCCAGCTCTGGGGTGTACAGGAAGCATGGGGTCAAGGTCAGTTATCAACAAGTCTGTTTTTATTATTTATTTATTTTAGAGTTAATTTTATTTATTTTTGGCTGTGTTGGGTCTTTGTTGCTACGTGCAGGCTTTCTTTAGTTGCGGCGAGCCGGGGCTACTCTTTGTTGTAGTGCTCGGGCTTCTCCTTGCGGTGGCTTCTCTTGTTGCAGAGTGTGGGCTCTAGGCGCATGGGCTGCAGTAGCTGGGGCACGCGGGCTCAGTAGTTGTGGCTCGTGGGCTCTAGAGCGCAGGCTCAGTAGTTGTGGCACACGGGCCTAGTTGCTCCGCAACATGTGGGATCTTCCTGGACCAGGGCTCGAACCTGTGTCCCCTGCATTGGCAGGTGGATTCTTATCCACTGTGTCACCGGGAAAGTCCCCAAGTCTGTTTTTAGAAACTTTAATTTAAAAATACATGCTAATGCCTTTTCTCTTTCTTTGTGTCTGTTCTCTGACCGTATGGTATGTTGCCATGGTTGGGTTCTTTGTTTTGTTTTTGAGGTAGCATATGTTATACTCCTGACTTCTTTTCCATACTACCTTTAAAATAGCAGGTTGTCAACCACCTGGATTAACCATGACCACATCCACGGCTGAATTTATATTAGCTTTAATAAACACAGGTCAATGATTTACTCAAGAAATCACTATCCATTTTTTTTTCATATTAGCTACTTGTTCTTTGTGTTATTTCTCCAACGTCTGCTCCTAACCCTGTAAAGAGTGTAGGTTGAATGGGAGACCCTAAAAAAAATTCAAGGTAGTTTGCACATTGAGTGCCTACAGTACACATGAATTCTGCCAGGAAGCCCTGGAGCCTGCAGAGAAGGTGGAAACTTAGACCTTGCCCTTGGAGAGCTTGTTATCTGCTCTGCCATTTGTAAGTAATTGTGGACAATACAACGGCTATGAGCCACTGTGTAGAGAAGCCACAGATGTGCCACAGACTCTGCTGGGCACTTAAGGCATGTGGTCTCATCTGATCTCCAGAATAATCTTGGAGGAGGCATTTTACCCCTCATTGTGTGGATTAAGAAACTGAAGCTCAGAGAGGTTAAATGACTTGCCCAAGGCCTCACAGCCAGGAAGCGGTGACACTATTTGACTCTAATACCTGTGCTCTTAGGACTTCTAGGTTACTCGAAGTCATGATTTATTACCTGCTTTCCATACTCACCAACAGACCTTAGATGGTTGGTTAGTGAATGATAGGATACTTTCCAAGTTAAAAAAAGGAAATGAGCATTAGATGGTGTGAAAAACCACAAGACATCGCATGGGCTACTTAGAAACGGGATTTTCTAGGAACACTGACAACTGTCTTATGGAAGTGTTATTCATCTGGTACATGCCATGCCCTGGAAGCAGCTCAGAGGACCCCAGCCTCCATCCGGGAAGACCTGTGGTATGTTCACTGCTGTACCAGGGGAGTGCTGGGGCCAGCTGGTACCCGCCCAGAGAACCGATTGTTAAATGACCAGGAATTTTGCCAACTGGTTGATAAACACAGCCATTAATAAGAATTAACTTACATAAATTTACAATTAAATTATATCAGAAACAAAGGTGATACAAACTTAACTCACCCCTTCCTAATTATTTTACTCTATTTTATTATTACGTATGCTCTTGAGGTTATTTCGCTCTACTATATGTGTCTGTTGGAAATGCTACATAGTGATGTGTTACCACACCTCTCTTTCCATCTCTGTATTCAGGGATGTGTCATTGGGAGCTTGAAATTGACCGTGGAGGGCGTATTACACCATAGAAATCAGGAAACGTTATAAATCAGGGCTTGATTTTTAAAAACTTTTACAAATAGGTTTAATAATGGTGGTTCATGTAGAGCTTGATTTTTTTTTGTTTGTTTGTTTTGTTGATTGCCTAGGCTTAAGACGGTAATGGAGAAAATGTTAACAATGCAGATTATACAAAAAAGCATGTTGTGTCTTAGCCATTATGTTATGAATAGAACAAAAAATCAGGGAAACGTTCTTCCAGTATTTGAAAATTATTTTCTGATGCAGCAAAAAAGTCACTCATGTCACTGATGAACGTGTGATGTTCTTCTAATGTCTTTGTCTTTCTTTTTTCACTTGTATTATTCATAAATCCAAAATATCCCAAAATATCCACCAGAGCTCAGGTCGGGAGCTCTCTCATTCGTCAACTGCAATGAGAAATTGGCTGTGGATACAAGAGTTCAGCTAAAGTCAATGAAAGCATTCCGTGAGACTCAGCTGGCTATATAGAATTTACAAGAAAGAGTACTGTATTTCTTGTTATGTGGAAAGACTGTGCTACACATTCTTTGTATCAGTAAACCTTATGCTATGCATGCATGTACTTTACTTTTTCCAGAGAGCTGGTCATTAAATACTTACCAGCCAATCACTGGCTGTACTGGCACCCAGCAGAGTGCCTGCTACTCATGGTAGGTGTTCGTTGACTGAGCTGAACAGTTGGCAAACAGAGTGTAAATAAAAAGGACTTTGATTCTGGGGCTGGGATGGGGAAAATACATGCTAAGCCAGGCGCATCTTGTAACAGCAGAGAGTAAGGAAGTGCCCCAAACGAAAAGGTGGGGAGATGCTCAAGGACACAGCAACCAACCTGAAAGAGCTCCCAGTGGCCAAGGCTGGAAGAATTTGAGCGATGAAATAGTTAATGAGTATTGGATTATAACTCAAAGTGTAAAATAAGTATACACGAGTCCATACTGACATAGATCCATTAGTGAGTAAATACATAAAGGAGGGAGAAGAGACCGTCTTCTTTACAAAAGAATTTAACATACAGAGATGTGGAGGTCTGGAAGGGCCTGGGGGGTAGGGGTGATGGTGCCAAGCAGGCACACTGACCACAGCACGGAGGAGCCATGGACCTGGAAAGACAGAATGGAGACTATAAAACGTGGCCAGTAGATCTCAGAAGCCAGGAGAGGGGGCTACTTGGTGCCAGGACAAATGGCCTTTATCTCAACAGCTCCCGGGGTGTCACCGTAACTCAGAGAGGGGTAATAATTCTAAGTCCCCAAGAAAAGGGTACATTATGTACGGGGTTTCAGTGTGAGAAATCAGGATTATACATTTAGAACACAGAACCACCAAGTTATACGTTATTTTTAGGTTTTGGAACTTAATAGAATTAAGTCCCTTTGAGCTGTTCAGAAAAGTCATTTGTTTGGGTTTTTCCCAGCCCCCATTTTCTTGTAAATCTTCAATCTTACGGTTTTTCCTTTCCTTTTAAGTTCTAATCAGCTTCCTGGTCAGTCCATAAAATGGGAAATAGAATCTAATGAGAAAACAGCCAGATTTTTGCAAATAGCTTTTGCTACCCCTGGACTTGGCCCTACTTCAATTCGGTCTTGCCAGGTTGAGAGACGGAATGAATGAATGAATGAATGATCATCAGCTAAGTGAAGAGAAGGAGCACTGTGGCTCTGGTTTGGTAACAAAGGGTGTGGTCTGCCAGAGGAAGCAGGAAGCGGCCCGGTTCCTGGCCGGGTCTGGGTTCTGTCTCAGCAGAATGCTAAGGGTTCAGCCCGCGCTCCCATCTCCACCTCCCCTGATGTCATCTGCATCGTCTGTAGACACCTGGTGGCAACGCAGTCTCAGGGGTCCTTTTGTGTGAGTTTTTGCGGCAGATGCCAAGCCTGAGGCTGTCTGCTGCCCCGTGCCCTCCACTTCACTGGTCTCGGGAAATCGCCTTTGATATAAAACACCCAGCCCCAGGATTTCTCAACACATCAGTAGGTCCCCACGGGACCTGTAGGAGCACAGGGTAGAGGAAATCCTACAAGGTCAGGTAGGAGATGACAGAGCTTGACCAGAAAGAGGTTTTGTTGTGAAGGGCACCATGGTCGCTGGTCATTCACTCAGTTGCCGGCTTCTCAACCCCGGGTACAGTAAAGCCACATCTTCCTCAAGAACGGGCCCTATTCAGAGGTCCCAGGAACGTGGAAACGCCACCCTTCTTGGGGATGAACAACTAAGGCCCCGACTCTGAGCTTCTCATCACACCTGTTCACCAGAGGAGAGAAATGAGCAACTCTGCTTCCTTGGAGACTGGCCTGGGACTTTTCCAATGGAAAAGTGGATTATTCGTCATTTTCCTCCCCCCAGAACCCTAGCGGCAAATCCCGTTAGGAAGGTTCCACTTAGGCAATAGGAATGCTTCCTAATGTCATGGACATCTTCTTTGTTTTTGCCTACCCCGCATCCATTTTTTCCATCTTCTGGACGGGCACCTTAATTTTTTGCGGGGAAGACACCCTTTCCCTGACAATCCCGAGTCCATATAACTCTGACCCTTCCACTCCAGGGGTGAGCCCATAACCCAGGCCCGGCCAATCAGAGCACATTCCTTGCCCCTGGCCTCAGTGATTGGTTCAGGGGAAGCCCCATGATCCAAGCCACTGCTACTCTGTAGGGTGCTGGGGCTGCTGGGGGCCACTTTCCTACAGGTGAGGCAAGAGTCTGTCTGAGACTGTGAGGCTAACAGGGAAGAAAGAGTCAGATTCCTGACCATGATTTGGGCGCCTGGATCCAGCTGGGCCTAAGCTGCAGCGTTTGGCCTTTTCAGTTACATGAGCATTTTTTTTTTTTTTTTTTGCCTAGGCTAGTTTTAGTTGGTTTTCTGACACTTGCAAACAGTAACATTTCCTGGACAGTATGCTTATGGAGACTTTAGCGTAAGCATCACTATGTACTCAGAATGAAAGTTGTTTTAAAGGTAATGACATGCTCAGATAAAACCCACCAGACTGTAATCACGCACCAAATTTACCTTTAAACGTATAAAAGTAAAGCAGCGTCTCCACAGAAGAATGATTTAAGACCAAGGAACCGATCATAAGACAAGTAGTAAAACGCTGCTTAGAGAGACTTTGACAGACAAATAGTTCTCTAGCTACAGCAGGCTTCAGGCTACAAACCCCAAATTTCTGCTTCAAAAGTGACCCAGGGAAGACATTCCATAGTTTTATTTATTTAGTTTTTTGGCCTCGCCGTGCACTTGTGGGATCTTAGTTACCTGACCAGGAATTGAACCCTCAGCAGGCCCTCAGCAGTGAGAGCGCTGAGTCCTAACCACTGGACCACCAGGGAATTCCCAACATTCCACAGTTTTAAAAGAAAACTTTCCAGTTGAAGAAACAGGTAACATTTATAACATGCATCTGTTGTATATATAATATGTTAATGTCTAGTATATTTATCAGATATATGTCAATGTAATTGTATTATTACTATATAAGCAAATGCATATATATGTGTACGTATATTTAGAACCACATATTTCCAGCTCTTTTTTAAAGACGTGTTGAAAAGACTGTTCAAAATTTATTTTTCCAGCTTGTCTGTTTTTTCTTATTCCTCAGTAAACTTAAGCTATTAACCAGCACATTTCCCGGCACACAGTAAGGCTCAATCTGAGTGAGTTCTTTCTCCCCAGCTCCCCCCTCTATTTTCAGTTCTTCTTTCAGAAACCAAGTAAAATGAAAGAGGCAGCACAGCATAGTGTTACAAGCAGAGGCTGGTAAATGTTTTCTGTAGAGCCAGACAGTAAATATTTCCAGCCCTGCGTGCCATATGATCTGCCCAGCTAACTCTGCCGTTGTAGCAGACAACATAGGCAATACTGAAATGAATGGGATGGCTATGTTCCCGTGAAATTTTACAAAAACAGGCGATGGCCTGCATTTGGCCCTGGGCCATAGTTTGCCAACCTCTGGTTAAGAACTTGGGATTTGGCATTACACAGAATCTGGTCCAGCTCCCTGCTCTGCTCCTCCTCTGTGACCCTGATGAGTGTGTTATTTTTGTGCCTTGTCTGTAAAAAATAGGGATAATAACAGCCATTTCTTAGTCTGTGAGAAGTGGGTGACATAGTGCACATGAAATGCTTGGAACACTTCCTGGTCCGTAATAAATGAGCATAAAACATTAGCCATCAGGTATTATCATCATCATCAAAAAAGAAGAAGAAAGGGGGCAACTGAATTTGTCCAGGAACGGCAGCAATATCCCTGGTAAAAAGTTAGTGGATGGCCTTCCCTGGTGGCGCAGTGGTTAAGAATCCGCCTGCCAATGCAGGGAACAGAGATTCGAGCCCTGGTCCAGGAAGATCCCACATGCCGCGGAGCAACGAAGCCCATGGGCCACAACTACTGAGCCTGTGCTCTAGAGCCCGTGAGCCACAACTACTGAGCCCGTGTGCCACAACAACTGAAGCCCACACGCCTAGAGCCCGTGCTCCGCCACAAGAGAAGCCACCGCAATGAGAACCCCACGCACTGCAACGAAGAGTAGCCCCCGCTCGCCGCAACTAGAGAAAGCCCGCGTGCATCAGCGAAGACCCAACGCAGCCAAAAATGAATAAATAAAATAAATAAAATAAAGAAAAAAAAGTTAGTGGAGCCAGGGACTTCCCTGGCCGTCCAGTGGTTAAGACTCCACGCTTCCAATGCAGGGGGTGCAGGTTTGATCCCCGGTTGAGGAACTAAGATCCTGCGTTGGTGCAGCTGAAAAAAAAGTTAGTGGAGCCAACCAAACAAGCAAGGAAGCCAGATAACTGAAAATGCATTTTCTTCTATTATCAGTGGCTTTCGTTTTTACCCACATAATGAATCATCCCCTGTCAGCGTGTGAAATTGCAGGTTGGACTGGGAATTTCAAGACCTTCCTTAACCGCTGGGCAGTGAAGGACCTGCCTGAGCTCTCACGGCCCCACGATGCTTTGTGCTATTAGGAAAAGCCTCCAAGGGACTCAGGAGAGCTGGCTTTTAATCCTGGCTCTGGATCTATATGACTGATGCCTAACCTTGGGGAAGTCGCTGAAACTTTCTGAGCCTCAGTTTATGCCATGATAGGGGTGGTCCCAGGGACCTCCATAAAAAAAACTGAAGGGGGAAAGGGGACCTGGGATTAATGAGTAGCTCCTTGGCAGAAATTGGAAATTGAAGCTCAGAAAGGTAAAGTCAGTTGCAGCTGGCATTTCAACTTGGGTCCATCAAACTCCAAAGCCCTCGCTTTCTCGATTGTGTTCTGCAGAGCTTCCCCATTAAAGCAGCAAGGAATATTGGTCGACAGAGGGCGCTCTTCTCTCAAGACAGGACGTCATGACATTGCAGGGACAGAAGACAGTATCCAGGATCATGGGGATGGGGGCTGCTGCCAAGGAGCTGTCAACCCCCTCATGGAGCAACTCGGCACGTCATTTGTGGCGCCTGGCTTCCTTTTTTATTCTGGCCACTTCCCTCAGTTTTGCCGTCTTTCAGAACAGAGAAAGACATGATTTATACATATGGGTGACGTGGGTTTCCTTACTCAGCTGCCTTGTAAGAATGGCGCCACTGTGACTAGCACAGCTTGTTTCTACACCTCCTTTTCCAGAGCTCAGAAAGCACGAATAAAGGCAACAACAAACAAAACCCACAATACGGCAGGCACACCTGACCGTATGACTTCAATTTCCCACACCTGGTGCCAAGACTCTATGGTATTAATCAACGGCTGCTTCAGGGCATCGCAAACGGCCCTGCGGGTTATGTCCTGCACAGCTTCAGTGGGCGCCATCCACATGGACCACGTTGTGAATGGTGACCCTGGAGTTGTGCAATATGGCAGCCCTAGCTAATACTTTGATGAGAGAGCTATGATTTACAAAGTATGGTCCTGGGCACATCCTGGCTGCCAGTGTACTTTGTCAAACAAGAGTTTTTCTTTATCTTTTTTCATCTTGTATGTTGTTCTATGGGTAATTTATCTGCAAATGTATTTATGTGCTAGTGGGGGCAGGTCTGGGGAGGTTCCCCTGTCCAGAAGGACACGTACAAAGGAGGCATCCCGGCTGCTCCATGCTGGTCTGCTTGACTCTAAAGCTGAGGGTTATCATGTGCTTATTAGGTGCCAGACGCTGGACTCGGCAATTTACGTACTTTGCCCACTGAATACCACGGTCACTCAAGGTGGTAGGAAATATTGTCACAGGAGTGGGGACCGAGGCTCTGAGAGGCAGATGATTCGTGCACGTCCAGTATAAAAGCCAGTACAAGAGCAGGGCTGGGACGGCGCTGGAGTCAGCCTGACCTCAGGGCACGTGCTCTAACCACTGTGACACCTGCGAACACATCTGGATTCCTAACCGCCCCGCACCTCACCCCCCTCCCCCAATAAAACGCTGTCACACCCTCCTCTATTGGTTATGGTCACCACAAAACCTGAAATAAGTGCTTTCATTTGGGAACTCTTTGTCGGTTAAGTTCTCATCATACTTAACCTGTATGAGAGCAGGGCAGTCCTCCGTGGAAACTCCACCCAAGGAGGAAACACAGCGCCCTCACCAGGGACCCCAAAATCAATTGGAAACAAGAACATGCCGGAAGCAAGACGGCCACGAATTTCTTAGAAAAATTGGGCTTCAAAATATTTGATGAGAGATGCTCTTCAATACCTCTCCATTTTTCCCCTCTTTCTTTCTCTTCTTCTTCTTCTTTTTTTTTTTTTTTGCCGTACGCTGGCCTCTCACTGTTGCGGCATCTCCCGTTGCGGAGCACAGGCTCCGGACGCGCAGGCTCAGTGGCCATGGCTCACGGGCCCAGCCGCTCCGCGGCACGAACCCGTGTCCCCTGCATTGGCAGGCGGACTCTCGACCACTGCGCCACCAGGGAAGCCCTCTTTCTCTTCTTTTAAACAGCCAGCAGGTTGGGGTCATCAGGAAGCGGAATTTGTAGGAACGTGTCAGTCAGTCCACAGGCCGCCCTCACGCGGGCCCTGCAAAGGGCCCCTCCATGAATAAGAGCGTCACGGATGGAAGCTTCTCAAGCTGGGGACGCCCCGGCAGAGAGCACTTTTGAGAAGGTGGGGTTGGAGAGAGTCCTGCCAAGTGCCCTGGGCACAGGCCAGGGCAACACTTGTGCGGCTGCCTGCAGTCACCCGAGGAATGAAGCAACGTGCAAGTGCGTGTATTGAATAAGAATTGAAAAAAATCCGTGTATATTCGAGTGACCGTGAGAGCATGCTTTCCTCTGTGTGAAAACCAGTCAAGGCTACTGCTCCAGCTAGCATCAGGCTAAATGGTTTTCTCCCCTCCTTTTTCCGCAAGTGGGGATAGTGTTTAATTTGCATTGACTAGCTGTGTGGCCCTGGGGAAATTACTTAACCTCTCTGAGTTTCAGATTCCTTGTCTGTAAAATGGGGATCACGGGAGAACCCATCTCATGGGTTGCTGTGAGCGTGAAATAAGGGAAAGCAGGTGAGTCGCTTAGCTGTTCACGTCAGTGATTCCTCCTGCCGCTCTTACAAAGCATCTTCTTCCGTCTTATCTACTCAAGGTTAGAGGTCGTCAGCACTGTTTCCCACAATTATATAAGAAGCACCTTGTCAACTAAAGTCCCCATTCCATATCTGTACACCCATGTTCATGACAAACTTACTCAAAATGGCCAAAAGGTGGAAGCAACCCAAGTGGCCATGGATGGATGAACAGATAAACAAAGTGGATGGATGAACAGATAAACAGATACACAAAATCCATACAATGAAATATTATTCAGCTGGAATGAACCATGAGGACATCACACTAAGTGACATAAGATCCCATTTATATGAGGCACCTAGAATAGTCAAATTCACAGACACAGAAAGCACGGTGGGAGGGGAGGAAGGAAGCAGGGGGGTTTATCTGATGGGCATAGAGTTTCAGTTTGGGAAGATGAACAAAGTTCTGGAGATGGATGGGGGTGACGGCTGCATGACAGCGTGAATAGATTCAATGCCACTGTGAACTATACACTTGAACGTGGTTAAGATGGTAAATTTTATGTGTATTTTACCACAATTGTGAAAATTAAAAGTTAAAAACAAACCCCCAAGTGAAGTACCTCCAAGGTTTCTCCGAGGTCTGGGGTGATAGAAATGGATGAAAATGTTCTGAAAGCAGGTTGTGGTGATGGCTGCACAGCTCCGTAAATGTATTAAGATTGACTGAATTGGACACTTAAAATGGGTGAAGTTTCTGTAAACTGTGCTTCAGTGAAGCTGTTAAGAGCAAGCAAGCAAACTACACGTGCTGTGATCGGAGGAGACTTTGGAGGATGAAGGAGCTGTTCACTGTCTTGATTGTGGCTACGGTTTCCCAGGTGTACACATATGTCAAAGCCCATCCACTTACGGACTTGGAACCTGTGCCGTTTATTGCATGTCAACTGTATCTCAATAAAGCTGTGTTTTCAAAGGGCAGAACAGTATTCCATACATAAACGAACTCCTTATAATTTATTAACAATGCCCCCTTTTGATGGAAATTTAGGTTTCAAATGTTATGCCCCTATAAATAATATTTCAATAAATATCTTTGTAGGAAAAAAAAAGAAAAAAATGCAGATGTTGTTTGCTGCTCCCCCTCTTCTTCCCCCCACGGGCAAAGCCACAAAGTCAGAACTTCCCAGGGAGGGGGCCTGGGAACCTGTAGTTTTCCTGAACGCTCCTGAAAAATTCTTGTAATCAGGCATGTTGGGGCACATTGAATCAAACTTTGCGAACTTGGATTTTCAGGCTTGGGAGTTTGAAATCCCCTTTTCTCTGATCCCTAAAAAATTCTGTAAGTGTTCCATACAAATGATTCTAAATTTGGGTTTCCCTACTATTGGGAATCAGAATCATCAGGGAGCTTGTGAGAATGCATATTCCCAGGCCCCTCTCCCAGGGAGGATATGTATGGTTGCCAGATTTCGCATAAATAAATAAGTGAATAAATAAATAGATAATAAACTATAGGGTGTCAGTTAAATCTGAATTTCAGATAAACACCAAATAATTTTTTTAGCATAAGTGGTTCCTTGCAATATTTGGGCCACACCGGTACATAAAAATTATTTGTTGCTATCTGAAATTCAGATTTAACTGGGTGTCCTGTATTTCATCTGGGAATCCTTAAGTATGAGTCCTCAGGCCTGGGGTGAAGCCCAGACCTGCACTGTTGGCCTGCTCCCCACGTGGTTCTGATGAGGGGGATCCTTAGAACCCATGTTGAGAGTCCCTGATCATGTCAACACCTGCGGGGTCAGGAGCCCCTCCTCAGGGAGGCCAGTGGACCCCAGTGCATCCCACGAGTGAGCACACTTTAATGTTGGTCCAAGGAGGAAAATGGGTCTGAGCAGCCGCAGGAGAAAACTGCCCCAGATTTTCAAAGCCAAACGTGGTAGATGCGGCGTCACGGGCCCTGTGGCCTGAGGGATGCTGCTGGTCTTCTCTGAGTGAGTATTTAGGGCTGCCTAGGGGACCCACACCCCAGGATTCTGTCTAGATTCCCTAAACTTTATTTATTTATACCCAGCCTCGTCCCAGAAAGGATTTTAAGCCTCGGAGGTCTCAGTCCATGCAGCGTTCTTGGGCTGGTGAGTGAGGTTAACACACCGTCTCTCTGGGACACACATGGCAGGTATTAATTGCGTGCTTACCACGAATGGGCATTATTCTGGGAGTTTTACAATGATAACCATCTCATTTAGCCCTCGAGATAAGCCTGCAAGGTCATTGCTGTCGTTGGCCCCATTTTGTAGATGAGGAAACCGAGGTTCCGAGGGGTCCAATGGCTTGTGCAAGAGCACACCGAGTAGGCCAGTGGCAGAGCTGGGGTTCTGACCCAGGACTGTGTTGCTAACCAGCCCCCATCCTTCCTCCCTACTGAACCAGACACTTCTTGTGACTGAGCTTTGCTGGGCGAGTTTTGGGTTACGTTCCGCTTAACCTGGGGCCATACTTTAGGTCCTGATCCCGGGAACATTTCTGATCCGATGTGATAACAGCTGTCAGGCCTCAAGCGTCTACTCCCGCCAGAGACTTTGACTTTTTACACATAGATACTCTCTCAACGCCCTGCACCGCTGAGAAGACCCAGACCCAGGCATGCAGAGAACCCTGGCCGAGGCCGCAAAGCTAGGAAGTTGCAGAGCACTGATCTGCCTAAAGAGGAAGCATCCATCTCTGCATCTTCAAAAGCACACACCTGCTTTCCACCTCCCCTCGCCAAGCTTCACTTTTCAGGAAAATGCTCTCGCTCCGGGCTGGTCGCTAGGCAACTCTTGCATGTAATTCCACGAAATGCCCAGAAGAGGGCGTGAGGACTCGCTCTCCCCCGGCACCCACGCGATGGGTCTGAACTTCGCGGAATCGCGAAAGCAGAACGACGCGCTCCAGACGAACTCCACCCGTGGCCGTATTTGAGCCCTAGGCTGCACGGAAGGTGACACAACACGGCGCCTCTGCACCCCACCCCCTCCCCGCAGGGGCCTGGACTCACCGAGGCTGGGTTTTCGATGACCAGTTCATAGGTCAGCCCTCCGGACCCAAACCTCAGGATGTCTCCGGGTAAGAGCTTCACAGCCACGTTCTGAATGTGGCACTCGTTGACGAATGTGCCGTTGCGGGAATTGAAGTCCTGGAGAACAAAGCTGCTCTCGGCCTCATTATATTCAATGAGCGCGTGATGGTTGTCGATGTCTGTAGACTGAAATGGAGAAGGGGGACAGTCAGAGCCAGGAAAACAGGAATAACAAGGGGGGCCCTAACGTTTACTAGTGCCACTGACACTGGGTGCCCCAATGTGCTAACCACTTCATCTGGCTGGATGGTCACTGCAATCCTCATTTTAAGAGGAGGATGCTGAGGGTCAGAGAGGTTAAGTGACTTGCCTAAGGCCACACAGCTAGTGAGTGGAGGGTCACCAGACCCTGACAGCAGACCCAGAATAGATGCCCAGTTTTTGGGTAGGGAGTCAGGCAACACAGAGGTAAGAGGGAACTCGGGGGGAATTGGCCACTTTATAGTTCTCTGATCCCATGCAAGTATCCTTTTGGTTGTCCTGAATGGCAAGACAGCAGAAATGGCCCAACACAAACCAGAAAGGTCAGCTGGCAAGTGACAACTGTCCATTTATTGCAAGTGTTAAAGTTAAGGGGAGGTTTTGTAATAACTGTTGTTTTCATTTGTTTGTTCTATTCATTTTTAAAATAACATTTTTTTGGTAATAATGCAGAAAATGAGAACTAGAGAAAAACACAAAGAAGACATTAAAATCACTTAGCATCCCGTCCCCCAGAGGCAGGCACTGTGAACACGATGGTTCACATCCTTCCAGTCTTTTTTCTATGCTTACAATCTTTTTAAAAAGTTTAAACACAATTGAGCTCACACCACAAAACATAGTTTTATAACTACCTTTTAAAAGCCTTGGTGTACAATGAAGGTTTTTCCCATGTGATTAATTATTACTGTTGCTTCTTAAAAGCTTATCAGAATTTATCTAACCAAAGATGATCTATTTTTCAATAGGGGCCCTGGTGTGGCCACATTTCCCCCAAAAGAGAGAGACCCCAGACAGTGAATTGTCAGTGGGGTCAGAAACCTCCTGTGTAACCACTTTAATAAGAAGAATGCACAAAACTCGGCACCAAGGAGGAAATATCACATTCCCCCTGGCCCCGGCGCCCCGTACTATGGGCTGCAGGGCACGTGTGAAGTCTTCTGTCTTCTCAGGACACTGCCTATGAGCCATCCACTCCAGCCTGAGACTTTGCAATTATTTTCTAAGTTACTCTTCTCAGAGTGCCTCATCCAGCTTTCATAGAGAGTACTTGGACTTAGAAATCTATACTAACGTCCCACAATATAATTATAACCAATAGCTTATATTATATGAATAGATAATAATATAACCGCATATATTAGTAGAATATATTAATTACACATTATGTGCAATTACACAAATGCCAGGAAATTTGCTAAGTGCTTACTGCATTATCCCATTTCATCTTCACAATAATTCAAAGGGATACTTCCTCATTTAAAAAAAAATTTAATTTTTTATTGAAGTATAGTTGATTTACAATGTTGTGTTAGTTTCAGGTGTATAGCAAAGTGATTCAGTTATACATATATATAATATCTATTCTTTTTCAGATTCTTTTCCATTACAGGTTACTACAAGATATTGAATATAGTTCCCTGTGCTGTACAGTAGGTCCGATAGTTACTCATTTTTTAGATGAGGAAACTGAGGCATAGAATGATTAAGTGTGCCCACAGTCAGCCAGTTTGACTCGCTTGGCTTGTTCCCAGGTTTGCCTGATTCAAATGACTGTGCCTTTACCCACTTTGCAAATTCCTACCAAACACGTTGGCACTTAAAATACTGAAACACAAGAAGAAAGCAGGAGTAGCTATATTAATTTCAGGCAGAGCCAACTTCAGAGGAAGGAAAGTTATCAGGGATAAAGAGAGGCGATACATAGTGATAAAGGGGTAGATTCTCCAAGCAGACATAACAATCCTTCATTGTATGTGCCCAACAATAGAGCATCAAAGTATGGGAGGCAAAAACTGAAAGAACTGCAAGGAGAAGCAGATGAATCCATCATGGTAGCTGGAGACCTCAACAGCCCTCTGTCAGTAATGGACAGATCCACCAGGCAGAAAATTAGTAAGAATGAAGTTGAACTGAATAGCACTGTCGTCATCTGGATCTAACTGGCAACCACGCAACTTCATCCCACAACAACACACATCCTTCTCAGGCTCACATGGAACACTCACTAAGCAGACCACGTTCCAGGCCACGAAATATCCCTCAACAAATTTAAAAGAATAGAAATTATGCAAAGTATGTTTTCAGACCACAACGGAATGAGGCTAGAAACCAATACCAGAAAGACAGCTAGAAAATCCCCAAATATTTGGAGATTAAACAACACACTTCTAAATAACAGATGGGTCAAGGAGGACGTCTCATGGGAAATAAAAATTTATCTTGAGCTAAATGAAAATGAAAATACAACCTGTGAAAATTTGCAAGATGCAGTGAAACCAGTGCTTGGAGGGAAATTTATGGCATCGAAGGCACACATTTGAAAAGAAGATCTAAGCTTCCACCTTATGAAACTAGAGAAAGAGGAGCAATCTAAGCTTACCACAGCAGAAGAAAAGAAGCAATGAATGAAATAAAAAGCAGAAAAACAACAGAGAAAATCAGCAAAATAAAGAGCTTTTTTTTTTTTGTAAAGATCAATAAAATTGACAAACCTCTAGCAGGATAACCAAGAAAAAAAGAGAGAAGATACAAATTACTAAAATCAGAAATGAAAGCTGAAAGCGATGGCATCACTACTGATCTCATGGACACTGAAGGGATAACAAAGGAATATTATGAATAATTCTATGCCCACAGATTTTATAACTTAATGAAGTGGACCATTTCCTTGAAAGACACAATCTACTGAAACTCACACAAGGAGAAATAAATACTCTGAATAGACTCATATCTAGTAAAGAATTTGAATCAATAATGAATAACCTTCCAAAGTGGAAAGCACCGGGCCTGGATGGGTTCACTGGTAAATTCTATCAAACATTAAGGAAAGAATGATACCAGTTCTCTATAATCTCTTCCAGAAAATAGAAGAAGAGAGAACACTTCCCAGCTCATTCCGTGAGGCCAAACTTATTCTAATAGCAAAACCAGATAAAGATATTACAAAACAGGAAAATTGCAGGGCAATACCTCTCATGAACATAGATGCAAAATCCTCAACAAAATATTAGCAAATGGAATCCAGTAATGTATAAAAGAGTTATACACCACAGTCAAGTGGGATTTATTCTAGGTATGCAAGGCTGGTTCAACATTTAGAAATCAATTAATGTAATCCATCACATCAACAGCGTAGAGAAGAGAAATTGCAGTATCATATCAGTAGATGCAAAAAGAGCATTTGACAGAATTAAACACCCATCCATGATAAACTAACAAACCACCAAACCACCACAACAACTCTTGGCAAATTAGGGATGGAGGGGAACTTCCTCAACCTGATAAATACATCTATAAAAACCCTAAAGCTAACATCATATTTAATGGTGAGAAACTAGAGCTAGAAACTTTCCAATTAAGATCAGGAATAAGGCGAAGATGTCCCCATTCACCACTCATTTTTAACATTGTACTGTATGTCCTAGCTAATGCAACAAGGCAAGAAAAGAGAATAAAAGATATATAGATTGGGAAGGAAAAAAAAAAATCTTCTTTGGTGAGGTGTCTGTTCAGATCTTTTGCCCATTTTGCAGATGGCATGATTGTCTATGCAGAAAATCCCAAAGGACTGACAAAAAGCCCTCCTGGAACTAATGAGCAATTATAGCCAGGTTGCAGGATACATAATCAATATACAAAAGTCAATTGCTTTCCTTTATACCGACAATGAACAAGCGGAATTTGAAATTAAAAACACAACACCATTTACATTAGCACCAAAAAAAAAAAAAAAGTACTTAGGAATAAATCTTACAAAATACTTAGCTATATGAAGAGGTATATGAAGAAAACTACAAAATGTTGATGAAAGAAATCAAAGTAGTCTAAATAAATGAAGAGGTATTTCATGTTTATTTGAAGTTCCTTAATGATATATGATGTTTAACATCTTTTCATATGCTTATTTGACATCTGTAGATCTTCTCTGGTGAGGTGTCTGTTCAGCTCTTTTGCCCATTTTTAAGTTGGGTTGTTTGGTTTCTTATTGTTGACTTTTAAGACTCATTTACTTTGTTTATTTATTTATTTTATTGAAGTGTAGTTGATTTACAATGTTGTGTTAATTTCTGCTGTACAGCAAAGTGATTCAGTTATACATATATATACATTCTTTTTAAAATATCCTTTTCCATTATGGTTTATCATAGGATACTGAATATAGTTCCCTGTGCTATACAGTAGGACCTTGTTGTTTATCCATCCTATATGTAACAGCTTACATCTGCTGACCTCAACCTCCCACTCCATCTCTCCCCCAACCCCCTGCCCCTTGGCAACCACAGTCTGTTCTCTATATCCATGAAGACTCATTTATTTTGGATACATGCTTACAGCATCTTTATTCATAATTGCCAAAAACTGGAAGCAACCAAGATGTGCTTTAAAAGGTAAATGGATAAACAAATTGTGGTATATCCATACAATGAAATATTAGTGATAAAAATAAATGAGTTATCAAATAACAAAAAGACATGGAGGAATCTTAAATGCATATTGCTTAGTGAAAGAACCTAGTCTGAAAAGGTTACATACTGTATGATTCCAACTGTATGAAATTCTGGAAAAAGTAAAACTATAAGGAGAGTAAAAGATCTGTGTTTGCCAGGGGCACAGGGGCTCTGGGGCTCAGGATGAAGAGGAGGGGCACAGGGGATTTTAGGGCAGTGAAAATATTTTTTATGATACTGTAATGATGGATACTTGTCACTATACGTTTGTCAAAACGAAAGAACGTACAACGCAAAGAGTGAACCCTAATGTAAACTATGGACTTAGTTAATAATAGCATATCAATATTGTTTCATCAGCTGTAACAAATGTACCGCACTAATGCATGACGTTAATAATAGGGGAAACGGTGTGTATTGGAGGCGTGGATATATGGGAACTCTCTGTATTCTCTGCTCAACTTCCTGTAAACCTAAAACTGTTCAAAAAAATAAAGTATTAAAAAAATTAAAACACATTAGTTCTTTGGAAAATGTCACCCACATCATCTTCATCACCATTCCCATTGATCTTTGTGTCCTTTGAACCTTTGATAACCCATAAATGAGAGGAATTCTGTGTGTTACATTTTGTTTTTCTCTTCCCAGGCTTCACTACTTTCAGTTCCTCAAAAACTGTCAAGCCATTATTAAGAAATCAAAGCAAGCAGGAAGTTTTAAATGACTCCACAAAATTGGGTGCGCCTCTACCACGTGTTAGGCCAGGAGACAGCTTCCTAGTTCTGCCCTATAACATCACTCGCTCCCTTTACCTGGAAAATTGCTAAATGCTACTACGGGGCAGATGCCCTGCTGCTAATACAGACTGACTGTATAAGCTCCATCCTACTGAGCTGTCCAACTATGAGATGAACTGTTATTTATTTATTATTATTATCCTTATCATCATCTAACATATTTTGAGGGCTTCCTGTGAACTGGGCCCTGCTGAAGCATTTTGTGTGCATTTTTTTCATGTAATCTGCATGATAGCCCTAAACAGGGGTTCTATTATTATCTCCATCTTAGAGATGAAGAAGCTGAGACTCAAAAGGTGAAGTGAGAGGACAGCATTACCTTGATACCAGACCCAGACAAAGACACTACAAGAAAACTACAGACCAATATCACTTATGAACACTGAGACCACAATCCTCAACAAAATATGAGGAAACTGAATCCAACAGCACATTAAAAGGATCATACACTATGACCAAGTGGGATTTATTCTCGGAACGCAGACTTGATGTTTCAACATATGAAAATCAATCCATGTAATAATACATCACATTAACAGAAAGAAGGGAAAAAATGACCATCTCAATTGATGTACAAAAAGCATTTGACAAAATGCAACACTCTTTCATGAGAAAAGCACTCAACAAACAGGGAATAGAAGGAAATTACCTCAACATAATAATGGTCAAATATGAAAAAGCCCACAGGTAGCATCATACTCAAAGGTGAAAGACTGAAAGCTTTTCCTCTAAGATCAAGAATAAGATAAGGATACTTGCTTTTGCCACTTTTATTCAACAAAGTATTGGAAGTCCTAGCCAGAGCAATTAGGCAAGAAAAAGAAATAAAGGCATCCAAATTGGAAAGGAAGAAGTAAAATTATCTCTGTTCACAGACAACATGATCTTACATGTACAAAATCCTAAAGAGTCCATGAAAAACCACAACTCTCTTAGAACTAATAAACAAAATTCAGTAGCAAAATCGTAGGAGAGAAAATCAACACACAAATATCAGTTGTGTTTCTATATGCTCACAATGAACAATCTGGAAAGGAAGTTAAGAAAATAATTTCATTTCCAATAGCATCAAAAAGAATAACATATTTTAGGATAAATTTAACCAAGGTGGTAAAAGATGTGTACACTGAAAACTACAAAGTGCTGCTGAAAGAAATTAAAGACACAAATAAATGGAAAGACACCCTGTATTCACGGGTTGGAAGACTTAATATTGTTAAGATGTCATTACTACGCAGCAGGATCTACAGAGTCAATGTAATCCCTATCAAAATCCCAATAGCAGTTTTTGCAGAAATAGAAAAATCCATCCTAAAATTCATATGGAATCTCAGTGGAGCCCAAATAGCCAAAATAATCTTGAAAAAGAAAAGCAAAGCTGGAGGTCTCACACTTCCTGGTTTCAAAACTTACTGCATACAAAGCTACAGTAATCAAAACAGTGTGATACTGACATTAAGGTCAGGCACATAGACCAATAGAGAGCACAGAAATAAAACTTTGCATATATGGTCAAATGATTTTGGACAAGGGTGCCAAGATTATTCAATGGGGAAAGAACAGTATTTTCAACAAATGATGCTGGGAAAGACTGCAAAAGAATTAAGTTGAACTCTTACCTTACACCATATACAAAAATTAACTCAAAGTGGATCAAAGACTTAAACGTAGTCTAAAACTATAAAACTTTTAGAGGAAAACACAGGAGGAAACCTTTATGACATTGGATTTGGCAATGCTTTTTTGGATATGATACCAAAAGCATAGGCAGCAAAAGCAAAAATAGATAAATTCAACTATATCAAAATTTAAAACTTCTGTGAATCAAAGGACACAATAAACAGGGTGAAAGGCCATCTAGAGAATGGGAGAAAATAGTTGCAAATCACAAATCTGAAAAAGGGTTAATACGAAGAATATATAGAGAACTATAACTCAACAACAACAACCCCCCCCCCAAATAACCTGATCAAATATGGGCAAAGAACTGGAATAGACATTTCTCCAGAGAAGATATACAAATGTCCAACAAGCATATAAAAAATGCTCATTACTAGTCATTAGGGAAATGCAAATCAAAACCACAGTGAGATACCACCTCATACCCATTAGGATGGCTACTATCAAAAACAAACAAACAGGGCTTCCCTGGTGGCGCAGTGGTTGAGAGTCCGCCTGCCGATGCAGGGGACGCGGGTTCATGCCCCGGTTCGGGAGGATCCCGTGTGCCGCGGAGTGTCTGGGCCCGTGAACCATGGCCGCTGGGCCTGCGCATCTGGAGCCTGTGCTCTGCAGTGGGAGGGGCCGCAGCGGTGAGAGGCCCGCGTACCGCAAAAAAAAAAAAAAAAAAAGGAAAACCAAACACAGCAACAGAAAATAACAAGTGTTGGCAAGGATGTAGAGTAGGGGAACACTTACGCACTGCTGAGAATGTAAACCGGTGCAGCTGATATGAAAAACTGTATAGCGGCTTCTCAAAAAATTTAGAATAAAATTATCATATGATCCAGCAAGTCCACACCCGGGTATATACCCCAAAGAATTGAAAGCAGGAACTTAAAGAGATATTTGTACACTCGTGTTTATAGTAGCATATTCACAATTGCCAAAAGGTGGAAGCCACCCAAGTGCCCACTGACTGACGACTGGATAAGCAAAATGCGGTCCATCCATACAGTGGAATATTATTCAGCGTAGGAGGAAGGAAATTCTGACACATACTACAACACGGATGAACCGTGAGGACGTTATGTGAAATAAGTGTCACAAAAAGGCAAATTTTGTATGCTTCCACTTGTGTGAGGTACATAGCGTAGTCAAGCTCACAGAAACAAAATAGAATGGGGGCTGCCAGGGGCTGGGGAAGGGGGAAACGGGGAGTTGTTGTTTAATGGGTACAGTTTCAGTTTTGCAAGATGGAAAATTCTGAGACTGGTTACACAACAATGTGAATCACTTACAACCACTGATCTGTACACTTAAAAGTGGTTAAGACGGTAAAATGTAAATGTATTTTACCACGATTTAAAAAGTGGCTAAGATGGTGACTCACTCAATGTCAAGATGCTGGCACAGGGCGATGTCAGGGTTTGAACCCAAGTCTAATTCCACAACCTGCACCTTTGATTTGTACCCTGCGATTTTCAGAGTGGAGAGTGATTTAATAATGAGAGAGGAGACAGGCAGGACCTAATATAGAAAGCAAGTGCATTTTTTAAAGGCTCCTGCATTTTAAATATCTTTAAAAAGTATATAGTGAGTCCATAAAATATTGAGACGTTTAAACATCTATTAACAATGACCATTCTGCTCTGATGACTCCTGCGCTTTGAGGAAGCCTCCCCAGGAAGCTTAGTTATGACGTTGCCCTGAGGTTCGCTGACGCTGTCGCTGAGGTTCGACGTGTACCTGGAACCGTCCTTTGGAGCTAGGTTTCAATCCTGCATCACCTGGAACTGGGAAGCCCCATCTCAGACCATAACCTCCCGATCCCGGCCTTCCTTATCCTCTCTCTTGTCCTCTCCTTGAGTCACATAGCCTTTGCTCCCCTTCCCCTCCCTGTGGGTAATGCCCTACACTCACCCAGCCTGGGCCCTGCTCAAGCCCACCAGCTCCTTCAAGTCCATCCCGGCCCCCAAACCCTCCTGCCACCCTCACACTCCTGTCCTGAGGCTGGCCCAGTGCCCTTTGGGCACCCCAGCCAGCAAGTCCCTGCTCTTAGGCTTTTCATTCTACTTTGACAACAGCCTCCTAGGTCTTCACCTCCTGCACCTGCCGGCATCCTCCATCTGCTTCTCCTGACCCTCCTCCATCCCTTTCCACGGCGCCTTCTGCCCAGCAGGCCCACCTGTGCAGCTACATCATGGGCTGATGGGCTCCTTGCCTCTGGTTTCTGGTTGGGTTTGGCCAATGGGGGGTTAGAGGTCAGAGGAGGGAGGAGAGAGGTTGGGGTACTTACTCCCCTGGCTTCCTTTCTGTGGGGCCACACAGCTTCCGTGAGAGGACTCTACCCAGCCCTCGGGGTCTCCGGGTGCCAGGAAATGCCCCTGCCCCTCAACCCTCAGCTCTGGGGGTGGGAACAGTCCTCACTCACACTAGCTCTGGGCCCTGCACTAACCTTTGTGGTTTCTCTGAGCCCTGCCCCCTCCCTGTGGAGGCCCTTCATGAAACTCCCGTCCATCACTCCACACCCCTGTGAATGTACCTTCAGCCCCCCGCCAGGACCTGGACTTCCCAGGCATGGAGAAGCTCTCAGATGGGACCTTCAAGGCTTCTCTTAGCTGCCAAGGGCCTCCGGGTGGTCCTGCCTTCACTCCACCCTGGTCTGGTCCCTCTCCTCAACCATCTCTGCTTTAGCATCCTCATCTTGACAGTGTAACTTCCGTCTAACCTGTGAACGTGCTTACCATCCCCTCGGCCTAGAAACGCCTCCCCTTCCCCCTTCCTGTCCTTTATTGTCAAATGGCTTCAAGAGCGTTCCTTTCCCGCTGGGTCCTCAACCCACTGCCATTGCCCTCGGGGGCCTCCTCGGGCTCTCGGCCTCCCTGTGACATGTGACACAGTTGTCAGAGAGAGGCACGTGGCCTGATGGTTCAGGGCTTGGGGAAGCAGGACAATGTGGTGGTTATTAGACTGGGCTCGAGTCCAGCTCTCCTACTTCCTAGCAGGGTGACCTTGGGCAAGTGATACCTCAGTTTCCTCATCTGTAAGGTAACAAAAGGACAGTCTTATAAGTTACTGGTGACGTATAAATGATACATACAAAAGCCCTTAGGAGAGAACATATGGCAAATGTGAAATGTTCTCTATTAAGAGCAAGAGGATGGGCTCTGGAGTTAGAAAGCCTTGAGTTCAAGTCCCACCTCTGCTACCTTCCAGCTGTGCAGCCTGGGGCATGGTTCTTTGCTTCTCTTCAGTTGCTCCCTGAGCAGCAAAAATGAGTTTGATAAGCTGGGCTTCGTAGGATTGACAAAAGGTACTGCTTGGTGAAATGTTCAAAGGAGTGGGATAACATTTTTTTTTTTTTTTTTTTTGCGGTACGTGGGACTCTCACTGTCGTGGCCTCTCCCGTTGCGGAGCACAGGCTCCGGACGTGCAGGCTCAGCGGCCATGGCTCACGGGCGCAGCTGCTCCGCGGCATGTGGGATCTTCCCGGACCCGGGGCACAAACCCGTGTCCCCTACATCGGCAGGCGGACTCTCAACCACTGCGCCACCAGGGAAGCCCAAGGGATAACATTTTTGAAATTAACTCGTGTGTGTGTGTGCGTGTGCGTGTGTGTGTGTGTGTGTGTGTGTGTGTGTGTGTGTGTTATCTATTTCTTTTAACCTTTTGGTTCTTGGTTATCCCATCCCCCAGCCCCATCCCCCCACTGCCTCAGGAAAGGGATGTAGTGCAGAAATAGTAAAAAAAATGGGGTTTTCAAAAGAATAAGGAAATGAGGAAATGGCCAGGCGCTGGTGAGACGACGAGTCTGGGAGTGGAAGGAAAGAAGAAGCTTCTCTGCTTCCCTGTCAGCTGGATCCTTCCTCCCCGGTCTCCCCGGGAGAGCCCTGTGGACCGGCAAGGCCTCAGGAGAGGCTGGTCCTGAAATCAGACTGCCCGAGCGTGGTTCGCAGTGCCCCAGCCTCCCTCTGTGACCTCAGGCAGGATACTCAGCCTATCTGTGCCTCAACGCCCTCATCTGTAAAGTGGGGCAAACAACACTAACCTCCTAAGGAGGAAATGAGTTAGTGCACTCGAAAGTGCCAAGAACAGTACCTGGCACAAAGCAAGCTGTCTCTGTTATTAATACCCTCAGCCTGGCAACAGCTCTCTGGCTCCCTCACCTCTCTGACTGCTTCCAGGTCTCCACGTCGGGCTGCTCTCCCCTCAGATGTCCATTTCCTCCTCACTCTGTCCATGGGCTGGGGCCACTGTACCACCCCCTCGATTCGCAGATGTGTATTTCCAACCCCTGGTTCATCTCCAGGCCCCAAACTGCCTGGCTGCTTCCTGGATGTTGAGGTGCTCATCAACCAATCCTGCTTCTTCCCCTCTTGGTAATGGTGTTATCACCTTCCAGCTCATCCAGCCATCTTTCTCCATGGCCTGTGGCATTGATCCTACTGATTCCTCCAGAAGGCTCTCAGACCAGTCCCAAAGCAACGGTCCAGTCAGGTGGTAGTATTAATGTGGTGGGCAGAATGGTCTCCCAAAGATGCCCATGCCCTGATCCCCAGAACCTGGGAATATGCTCCATTATGTGGCAAAAGGGACTGTGCAGATATCAAGGTTACTAATCAGTGCTCTTAAAAGAGCACTGGGGACTTCCCTGGTGGCGCAGTGGTTAAGAATCCACCTGCCAGTGCAGAGGACACAGGTTCGAGCCCTGGTCCGGGAAGATCCCACATGCCACGGAGCAACGAAGCCTGTATGCCACAAATACCGAGCCTGCGCTCCAGAGGCCACAAGCCACAACTACTGAGCCCACGTGCCACAGCTACTGAGTCTGCACGCCTAGAGCCCGTGCTCCGCAACAAGAGAAGCCACTGCAATGAGAAGCCCGTGCACCGCAACAAAGAGTAGCCCCCGCTCGCCGCAACTAGAGAAAGCCTGTGCTCAGCAACGAAGACCAAACACAGCCAAAAAAAAAAAAAAAAAATTAAAAAAAAGAGGGAGACTATCCTGGGTTATCCAGGTGGGACTAATCTAATCCCACCAGTCCTTATAAGCAGAGAACTTACTCTGGCTGGATTGGAGAGATGAGTGGTGGTTCTTGCTGGGCCCCCACTTAACAGCCCCAATGCTCCTCTTCCTGGGAAAGCACTAGGTCAACGTTTCCTCTTTACCCAAATCCCCCACTAGATGGCGCCACCTCAGCCTGTTGCATGAATGAGGATCACGAGAACATTCATCTCACATTTCACTGACAGCCCCCATTCTGGATTCCACAGGGTGGAATTTCCCTGGCTTAGTCAATTATCTTGTTATCGCAGTTAACTGAGAATTTCCAATTTAGATATTAGATGTTCCCAAAGCTAAATTTACACTCAAAAAGTGAAGCTTCTTTTTTTAGAAGCTTGAGTCAGCTCAGTCTGAAACTCAGCCCCACCTCCCCCGACTAGCTGTGTGATTTGGGCCAGTTCCTTAACCTTTCTGAGTCCCATTTCCATGTCATCAAATGAGGATAATAATGATAATAGTAGTTCTCACCTGCACAGGATTTGTTCTGAGGATATAATTCTATAAATATATATACAGAACATACATAGATGATGTATAAAGCCATGTGAGATACAGTAAGTAGTCCATAAATGTATGCTGTAGCTGTTTGTATTACGTATGCTATTCAAAAGATTATTATCTTTCTTTCATCTCACATCCATCAGAATGGCTACTATAAAAAAAAAAGGGAGGGCTTCCCTGGTGGCGCAGTGGTTGAGAGTCCGCCTGCCGATGCGGGGGACACGGGAAAAAAAAAAAAAAAAGGGAAATAAGTGTTGGTGAGGACGCAGGGAAAGTGGAACCCTTGTGCACTGTTGTGAGAATGTAAATTGGTGCAGCCACTATGGAAAACAGCATGGCGGTTCCTCAAACAATTAAAAATAAAATTATCATATGATCCAGCAAGTCTAATTTGGGGTATATATCCCAAAGAACTGAAAGCAGGGGCTTGAAGAGATATTTATACACCCACGTTCATAGCATTGTTTGCAACAGCCAAAAGGTGGAAACAACCCAAGTGTCCATCGGTAGATGAATGAATAAACAAAATGTGGTGAAGCCACACAATGGAATATTATTCAGCCTTAAAAAAGGAAGGATATTTGGACACATGCCACAGCATGGATGAACCTTAAGGACATTATACTCAGTGAAAGAAGCCAGTCACGAAAAGACAAATACTGTTATGATTCTACTTCTGTGAGATACCCAGAGTAGTCAAGGTCATAGAGACAGAAAGCAGAATGGTGGTTGCCGGGGGCTGGGATGAGGGGGCACGGGGAGTTGTTTCATGGGTGCAGTTTCAGTTCTGCAAGATTCAAAGAGTTCTGGAGACGGGTGGGGGTGACGGCTGCACGACACTGTGAACAGATTTAACGCCACTGAACTGCACACTTAATAAAAGTGGTTAAGATGGTAACTTTTATGTTATGCATGTCTTACCACAATAAAAAAAATGAGAAAAATGAGATCACGATCTAGCCCTTTCCTCTGAACTTTTTCCTCTTGGAAGCCCTCCATCTGCCGGTGAGAAACTAGGTCCATCAGTTGCTGCGGTGGGAACTGACCAATGAAATCGGCCGCCAGTTCCCAAACAGGGGACAAAACATTCCCTGAGGACTGGCGAGACCAAACAGGTGAACCCCCAGAGCGAGGAGCACTTGGGGAGAAGCCGGGGGTGAGGTGGGGGTGAGGGGGCGGACGGGAGCACGACCCAGGCGGGAGGACAAGTGGGATGCAGATGGGGAGCCAGCAAGTGCACCCTCCCAGGCCTGTTCCATTCTGTGGATTTCCCCACAGAGAGTCCACCTGTCACCTTATGTCTCAAGATGTAGGTGTTCGCTTAGAATAAGAGAAATGTGAATTAAAATGACACAGGTACCCTACTTCACCCCGTAGATCAGTGCAGATCCAATGGGTGGTCAGCACCCTAGGCTGGGGAGGGAGTGGGAGATGGGCGTCCACTGCTGGCAGGACACCACATCCGGAAACCTCTGGTGGGCAATGTGGCCATGCCCATCAGAGTTACAGCTGTGTGCGTCCTTTGACAGAGCAGACATACCTGGACGTCCGTGAAATGATGCAAGTAATAGGACAATCCCAGCAGCCTTGTTTAATAATAATAAACAAGATTATGATGTAGGCTCTGGTTCTTTTCTGAGTGGCAGCCCAGAACTGGCAGGGGCCAGGAAAAGGGACGAGAGTCATCTGGCTGGATGGTATCTGGTGTGTGTGTGTGTGAGATTCAGTCTGGTTCACAACCCTCAGATCCCACGTGAGAAGGGCTGACCCAGGCTGGAGAGATGGCTCCACCCATGAGAAAGGAGCCGGCTGGCAGGACACTGACCACCGAGGGTGGAGGTGCGGACACCAGCATTTCATCCCCCTGTCATGTCTGTTCTTTCTTTTTCTCCTCCATCTCCACCCTCCCAGCTGCAGCCCTGTGCTGACTTGGGCTGTCCTAGAGCTCAGTCTTCTAGGGATCCTGGAACCTCCCCAGGGTGGGACTGGGGGAGTCCCTGGGGAGGGGGTAGGGTCAGTCAGCCCTTCATTGTTTAACCTTCGCTTCTCTTTTCCTCAAAACAAGGTTTATTGAAATAATACACACACACACACACACACACACACACACACACACACACACACACACACA
>NW_020173679.1:4370466-4378645 GCF_003031525.2 Neophocaena asiaeorientalis asiaeorientalis
GCTCTGCTGATCAAGAAGGGAGAGGGAGGGAACCCTGATGGTGGGGTTCTCAAAGTGTGGTCCTGGAACCAACTCCAGGGGACTCCATTCCCCCCACCTGAACCTGGGGAGCATATAAATGTGAAGATTCCTGGGCCTTACCCCGAACCCACTGGGTCAGAATGTCTAGGAGTTCATGTTTAACAACCACTCTTAAACATATGGAAAATCCAACAACCACTGGCTTGGTGTCTCTTCATTCTGGAAGAATTGAGCCCCTTTCTCAGCAGAGTTTAAATAACAGCCATATCCAACTCTAAAAATTACAGTTTACAAGGCACATCAAATCATATAAATTACAACGCGCAAGGTTTAGCTGTGAAATGGGCAAGGCTGAGGCTTTTGAGCCATGTAAGATGGGAGAGGGGAGATTGTGAAGAGCTCCTGATGGCTCGTCCGCACACAGCAGCCGGGATGTTCACTGGCAGGTCTCCCCCTTGTTTACCATCCTTCAAGCCTTCTTCCCATTGCTTTTCAGATAAAGATCAAAACCCTTATGGTGACATGAAGGAGGCCTACTTGTCACTTAGCCCTCCTCCTTCCCACTCTGACTCTGGATGCCCTGGTTTTCTCTCAGTCCCTTGGGCTCACAATACGCTCTTCCACCCCAGGGCCTTTGCACATGCCATTCCCTTCTCCTTTTGTCTAGTTAAGTCCTCCTTGTCTTCCATATTCCTTTCCTTTACAGCCCCAATGTTGGAATGGAATTAGTCACACCTTTGTGGGATCATTTGACTTATTTCTCTCTTTCCTGGCAGCTTCCTGATTGCAGGGACCATGTCCGGTTCTGCCATCGCTGTACCCCTAGACTTGGCTTGGTGCTGAGGCTCTGGGTAAATACTGTGCAAATAATGAGTGATAACAACAGTTATCACTGTTGACTATAAACAGTTCTCACTAGCCTGGCTATAAACAGGCTTCCTATTGCCTTTAGGGAACCAAACTCCTTACAGGATATAGAAAAAAAGTCTGGACGGTAAAACCCTGCAACTATCAATATTGATTTTTCCCTGAGCCAAATGATTACAAGTGACTTTTATTTTCTTCCTTATATTTTCCTTTCTCCCAATTTTTAAAAACAAGAAGCATGTAACTACCTTCCATTATCGGAAAGAGTAAATGATGTTGAAATACTACGATACCAATAGTCAAAACAACATGTCAGCCTTGCTGATGAGAAGAAATCTTTAGAAGCATGACTGCCTGTTCTTTAGGATTGATCCAGGCAAATAAAACAAACAATCTTTTTTATTTGCTAGATGTAACCTCTGGGTAATTGCAAGGATGACTTTTTATTAATATAAATCCCTGAATTTTATTTAGTGGAATGACCTCTACTGGCCTCAATAACATAAACTATAAATTGACTACTGAATTATTCCTCGGGATGGCTCATAGCTGATCAGGGGTGATTCTTCTGATCAGAAAGGCCCAATGAAGTCAGCAGAAGGGCAACTTTTACCTTGTTTTATAAAACTGGAAAATGTTGACATGTCTGTAGGTTTCAATTCTTCAAAATTCTTCAGAATGGACCCACGTCCCCACACCCCTCTTCGGAGCAAATCTCCTCTCCCATTTAAGCTTTGGGAAGATGATTTGTCTAAGAGAAGACAGAAGCGCCCATCAAAAGTCTATCCCCAAAACGCTTGGCAATTCATGTATCAGCTGTCCTCCAGGGAGCCCAAATGAGCTCGTGCTTCTGGAAATGCAACTGATTCCTCCATAAATCAATGTGACTGTAGCTGGCAGCAGTGATGTATTTCTTTTCTTTTCTTTTCTTTTTTTTTGCGGTACGCGGGCCTCTCACTGCTGTGGCCTCTCCCGTTGCGGAGCACAGGCTCCGGACGCGCAGGCTCAGCGGCCATGGCTCACAGGCCCAGCCGCTCCGCGGCATGTGGGATCTTCCCGGACCGGGGCACGAACCCGTGTCCCCTGCATCGGCAGGCGGACTCTCAACCACTGCGCCACCAGGGAAGCCCAGTGACTTATTTCTTAAGCTAAGTCCGAGGAGCAGTAAGCAGTCAATTATTTTTATACAATGAATGCAACTCAATTTCTGTCTAGTTAATAACTGTCCTCATTGGTTCCCTTTTCCAAATGGCTTATTAATGTCAGTGGATCCTCATCTCAACCCTGTGCACCTCTGAGGATTCTTCTCAGTCTCTGTTTTATGAGACCATAATAATGATCATTGTGTCATTTACTGAGCACCACATGCCAGGCTCTTTATGTGCATTTCTCACTTAATCCTCAGAATAATCCTGTGAGGTAAGGGGTTTACAGACAGGGAAAAGGAGCTCAGAGTGATTAAGTAATTTGGCTGAAGTCACTCAGCCACAAAGGAGCCTAACGAGATTCAAACCCAGGTCTGTCTATCTCCAAAGCCTGTGCTTTTAAAAATTACTACAGTTTTCTAATATCATAGTCAGGTTCAAAACAGCGATCTCTGTCTCTACTTTAGCCAGACAGGAAATAAAACTACCCCAAATCTATGCCTTGTTAGGATAAAGTGCTTCTTCTTCTTCTTTTTCCTCCCACTTTGCACACTGCACAGATTTTCTGTGTCCTTGAAGGGAGACCGTATCATGGAGGAGAATCTCACGGGGAGGTTCATGGAGTTATCTTTAAATCTGTTGAGTTTACAATAAACATTCTCAGAAAACGAGGAATAAGGGGGGAAGTTTCGCACTTCGTAAGAACATGTATAAAAACCCTACAGCTAACCTCGTACTTAACGGTGAAGGACTGACTGCTTTCCCCTAAGGTCAGGAACAAGCGAATATAAGGATTTATACACGGCTCTTGTTCAGCAGAGTCCTGAAGTCTTAACCAGGGAAATAAAGCAAGGAAAAGAAGATTAAAGGCATTCACATCTCCTTTTCTGAAAGGAGAAATAAAATTGTTCTTATCTGCAGATGACATGATTGTTTATGTATAAAATCCCAAGAAATCTACAAAAGCCCTTATATAAGAAAGTGCAGTTAAGGTTGCAAGATACCAAGAAGCATACAAAAATCAACTGTTTTTCTATGTACTGTCAAGGAACATGTGGACACCAAAATTAAAAATATAATACCATTTACAATCACTCAAAAAAAAAAAGAGAAAAATACTTAAGTGTAAATCTAACAAAACATGTACAGGACTCGTATGCTGAAAACTACAAAACACTCACGAGAGACACTGAATAAATGGAGAAATATACCATGTTCATGAATTGGAAGACAATGTATATCAGTTATTCTCACATTGATATATAGGATTAAACACAATTCGAATCAAAATTACAGCATGATATTTTGTATATACAGACAGGCTTACGCTAAAATGGAAAGGCAAAGGAACTAGAATAGGTTAAAAAAATTTTTTTAAAGAAAAGTGGGAGGACTCACTCTACCTGATTTAAGACTTATATAGTGACAGTAATCAAGGCTGTGTCATAATGGTAGAGGGACTGACACATAGATCCATGAAGCATCACAGGGAACTAAGAAATAGGCCCCATAGAAAGTATGGCCAGATTATTTTTGACAAACCTGCAAAAGCAATTCAATGGAGAAAGGATAGTCTTTTCAACAAATGGTTCTGGAACAACTAAATGTCCACATGCAATAAAAATGAACTTTGACCTAAATCTCACATCATAAACAACAGTGAACCCAAAATGGTTCATAGATTTAAACATAAAACTTGGGCTTCCCTGGTGGCGCAGTGGTTGGGGGTCTCCCTGCAGATGTGGGGGACGTGGGTTCGTGCCCCGGTCCGGGAAGATCCCACATGCCGCGGAGCGGCTGGGCCCGTGAACCATGGCCGCTGAGCCTGCGCGTCCGGAGCCTGTGCTCTGCGGCAGAAGAGGCCACAGCAGTGAGAGGCCCGCGTACCGCAAAAAAAAAAGCATAAACATAAAACTATAAAACATTTAGAAGAAAACATAAGAGAAAATCCTCAGGGTCAGGGACCTGGTGGCATGTTCTTAGACATGACACTAAAAGCATGATCTATAAAAGAAAAAAATAACTACCTGGACTTCGTCAAAAGTTAAAACTTCTGCTCTGTGAAATATTCTGCTAAGAGAATGAAAAGATAAGCTATGGATGCGAGAAAATATTTGCAAAACATCTATCTGACAAGGACTCACATCTAAAATACATAAAGAATTCTCAAAACTCAATGGTAAAAAACCAAACAATTCGATTAGAAATGCTTACAAGACATGAAGAGATATTTCACCGAAGAGGATATGCAGACGGCAAATACGTACATGAAAAGACATTTAACATCACTATCGATTTGGGAAATGCAAGTTAAGACTATGATGAGATACCACTACACACTTACTAAAACAGCTAAAATGAAAAACAGTGTTTATGCTAATGGCTGGTGAGGATGTGTCTCATCCATTGCTGGTGGAAATGAAAAATGGTACAGCCACGCTGGATAAGCCTGGCAGTTTCTTTACAAACCGAATATATATTAACGTATGTGTTAATCCATGCAATCATACTCCTGAGCATTTATCGCAGAGAAATAAAAACTTATATTCACACAAAAACCTGTACACGAATGTTTATAGTAGATTTGTTTGTAATAGCCCCAAATGGAATCAAAATGCCCTTCAAAAAGTTAATGGTTAAATATAGGTGATACATCCATACCGTGGACTATTACTCAGCAATGAAAGAACAAGCTAATAACCTAAATGGATGTCAAGGGCATTAAACTGAGTAAAAAAAAAAAAACAATCAATCGCAAAGGTCATACATAAATGATGAAAATTATAGAGACGGAGAACAGATTAGTGGTTTTCGGGGCGTGGGGACGATGGTGGGAGGAGGAATTGTGACTATAAAAGGAGTATCACAAGGGACATCCCTGATGATGGAATATTTCTATATTTTGATGGCCACACACAAATCCACACGTGGTAAAATGGCACAGAACTCCACACAGGCTTCGTGCCATTCTCTCTACGATTTGTGCATCTATAATTATTTCAAAATAAAGTTTTAAAAAATCTGTCGAGTGAAGTCTGGGAGAGGTCTGCCTTTCACAGTCGTAAAGGGATTCCGTTACATTTCTCTTTCCGCTTCAATAGTTTAATCCCTTTCAAAATTTTTAAAGGCTCAAAGCCACTGTTTTTATAATTTCTTACTTACAATTTCTTCTAACTTCCTTGGCTGTCAATGAGCTGGGACTGTGGACCAAGCCACAGCTAATTCAGAGAATGAAATGAAATGAGAGAGTGCTGAGGCCATGCCCGGGGCTTACCCTGATTTACTACTTGGAGGTGTGGGGGCGGGGGAGGGCTCTGAGGGGCCCACGGTCTCCAGAAGCTCTGGAAAGGGCAAGAGGCCATTGCTCAAGCTGGGCACTTCAGGTGGCCGTGGCTGCCAGACGCGGAGCAGGTGTAGGTCAAGCATCAGCTCTACGCCCGCCTTCCAAACCGCACCATCAGGGTGGGACGCTGCAGACACAGTCAGCAAAGGACAGAGGGCCCATCGCACTTTGCTCATTCGCACCACATGTGCCAGGGAGACCCAGCACATGCGGGGATTAGTTATTGGTGGCACACCGAGGAAGGCTGGGACTGTTAGCCAGAGGCTGTGCTTTAGAAGAGATTGGAGTCCACAGAACAGTAAGGACTTTTGGTGGCGTGAGGGGCAGGGAGGGTCGGGGACTGGGTAGGAAGAGGTCTTACCTCTAAAACAAGGTCTGAATCTTCATGCCTTCCAATCGTAGTGCTTTTATTCAGGACAAAAAAGCCTTCTGCGCTCTTTAGATAGGCTCTCATGCTCTCTGCTTCCCCTATAAAAGGTTTACAGAAAACAATTCTGTTAGAAAAATACAGTCCTCTAATTATTCAGTATCATATTTAGAATGAATGGAACACACCATAATGTCCACAGGAGAAGTCAGCAGAGGTAGGAATGGATAGCTGGATTTAACAATGATCACGATTACAATTCCGCGCATTTTTAAGACTGTCTTTTTAACAGTGATATCCGGCATAGATGAGCTTGGTTCTGATCACAAGAGGACATCCTTTATGTAACTCAGAGCACAAACAAGCAGCAGCAAAAAAAAAAAAAAACCAAACAAATCTGAATTCCACTGATAACCGCTCTCCACCTCCCATTAAGCTTAGTTTGAGGTTAGTTATCTGACAGAATCAAGGGCTCAGTGTTACTACCCCACCACTTACTAGCTCTGTGACTCTGGGCGAGTTACTTATTCTCTCTCTATGCCTCTGTTTCCTCATCTGTAAAATGGGGCTAATAATACTCTGTATCCCAAAGAGTTTTGTGAGAATTAAATGTGAAGCATCTCGAATGGTGATTGCTACACTAAACACCCATTTGTCCTACTGTGATTATGACTGTTATTAATCTTGGGCTTCTGAACTTTGACTCAAGGAACCCCAACTTCTACAGAGCTTCCTAAAGTGTGGAAGAGCCAGTCATCAAGGAAATGGGCATTAGAAGATACTTTCTTTTTAAGTCACAGCATTCCTTCATATATTTAGGTTGAAAGAAAAAAGATTTCCAAAGACAAAATATCAAGATTATAGCTTGGCTGTACGGTCAAGACTGTGTACGTATCTTTTCCTGGCATTTTATTATGAAAATGTCAAACACACAGAAAAGTTGAAAGAAGTGGATGGTGAACTTCTATATAACCAACACCCAGATTCTACAATCGACATTTTGCTATATTTGCTTTATCACATATCTACCCATCTATACATTTTATATTTTAATGCATTTCAAAGTAAATCCTATACATGTTTTTAAATTTTATTTATTTATTTATCTATTTTTGGCTGTGTTGGGTCTTCGTTTCTGTGCGAGGGCTTTCTCTAGTTGTGGCAAGCGGGGGCCACTCTTCATCGCGGTGCGCAGGCCTCTCACTATCGCGGCCTCTCTTGTTGCGGAGCACAGGCTCCAGACGCGCAGGCTCAGTAGTTGTGGCTCCCGAGCCCAGCTGCTCCGCAGCATGTGGGATCTTCCCAGACCAGGGCTCGAACCCGTGTCCCCTGCATTGGCAGGCAGATTCTCAACCACTGCGCCACCAGGGAAGCCCTATACATGTTTTTTAAAACATAAACATTTCAGTGACTTCAGTAGGTTCCAAGATGTTGATGATAATTCACATGATATTTGAATTCTGATCCATCTCAATGCCATGTCAAAGAAAGTCTCTTTTTTTTTTTTTGGCTGTGTTGGGTCTTCATTGCTGCATGTGGGCTTTCTCTAGTTGCGGCGAGCAGAGGCTACTCTTCCTCACAGTGCGCAGGCTTCTCATTGAGGTGGTTTCTCCTGTCGCGGAGCATGGGCTCTAGGTGTGCAGGCTTCAGTAGTTGCAGCACGTGGGCTCAGTAGTTGTGGCACGCGGGCCCTAGGGTGCATGGGCTTCAGTAGTTGTGGCTCACGGGCCCAGCCGCACCGAGGCATGTGGGATCTTCCCAGACCAGGGCTCGAACCCCTGTCCCCTGCATTGGCAGGAGGATTCTTAACCACTGAGCCACCAGGGAAGTCCCCAAGTCTCTTTTCAACTGAAAGATTACTGAAGTGTGAAGTTGTTAAGACTGTGGATAAAAACAAAAATCATCTAGGTGTGACCGTGGAGGGTCTCCGGTCTGGCTCTGCTTTCCATCAACATTTCCATCATCATTTCATCACTGAATCCCTACTAAGTGCCAGGCACAGGGCTATCCTTTTACATACATGGCCTCTTTTCATCCTCAGAACAACCCTGCGAGGTAGGTGTCAGTATTGTCCCGCTTTACAAATGAGGAAACTGAGACTCAGAGAAGTTAAGGTCACACAATAGTAAGTGTGTGACAGCTCTGGGCCTTTGCATGTAACCAGTGTACAAACCTCCATTGTTGCTGGTGGGGCAGAGTAGGGGTGGGGGAATTGCACTGTCTGCTGACACTTGGGACATGTAATAAAAGAAAGTCCTTGAAACCAGCATTCATCCTCTAAAAGGAAGATGAGACCCTACCTGAGGGTAAGAGAAATAAAAACAAGCAGGATAGTTTATATTTGTAAACTTTGAGGCCTGTGGATGTCCCACAAATATTGATGCTTTCGGGCTTCCCTGGTGGCGCAGTGGTTGAGAGTCCGCCTGCCGATGCAGG
>NW_020173679.1:4378734-4389387 GCF_003031525.2 Neophocaena asiaeorientalis asiaeorientalis
AAAAAAAAAAAAAAAAAAAAAAATATATATATATATATGCTTTCATATAATGAGAAATAAATTTTATTAAGTTCGCTGTCATGTATATAGGGGAAAAGACATTTCCTCTTCCCAAAGAACCATGCCCTGTTGCCCTCAGTTATTAATTTTCAATTGCAGAGAACCATGTTATCAAGCAACACATTCAAGTCGAATTAATCTAAAATGTAAACTTTCAAGAAAAGTCTCTTCTGCAGGAAAACCACAGGAAATGCCACTAATCTAAAACTTAAACTTGGATCATGCGCATATTTGTGTTTTAGCTCTCACCCCAGACGTCCCCAAGGCTGGGGTCTTCTCTCTGCTCAGACGTCCCCCCTTGGGGCAACCATCTGACCACTCTGGCTAAAGCCACCCTCAGTCATGTTATTCCCCTGCTGGTTTTCCCCTGCTGTGTTTCCTTCCTTGTACTTATCATTCTCTGACATGTTCTGTTCCTTTATTTAGTTATGCTTGCTGTTTCTCTTTCACTAAGATATATGTTCCTGGAAAACCAGAACTGTGTTCATTTTGTTAAGAAGCGATTCTTCGTGGGTATTTTGTGTTTGTACCCATCTTCAGAGCAAAGGCATTGAAAGATTTTGTCCTGCACTAACTTTCTGAGGAGGCTTGTATGGCAAACAGCCTGGGAGGATATAGGTAATGTTTATAATAAAGATAACGGCTCCTTCTGGGGCAAAAGTTGGGCAGGTTTGCTAGCAGCCCCTTTCAAAGATTGCAGTTTCCTAAGTTTGGAGTTCCTTACCTGGCACACAGACCCACTGTGGGCACAGCATCCACACTGGCTGTTTGCACCACCCCGAGGGACTTTCCGGGCAACAGGAACCAATGTGCATATGCAGCTCTGGCTGCCTGTTATGTCGGCTGTGCTGTGAGTAATAAAGTTCTTTGCTTCTGGCCCAGGAGTCTCTTGTCTTCTGCCAGTAACTATAAGCTGGGCAGGCTAACTTACTAACTTTCAAACAGGGTAAAACGTCAGACCCTTTGCAGTTCCTGCCAGTTCTGTGCATTACCCCTTCTCCAGGGTAGGGGGCGGTGGGGGGGCAGCACCTGACACATAGTAGGTGCTTGGTAAACCCTTGCTGAGTGAATGAAAATACAAACGACACCTCAAAGCAAGTCAGTACAGCCAGCTGGCTAGGAAGCTTTGAGAGTAACTACCTTTCATTTTTCCTGTCAGTATCTATCTTAGATGACTCCTTGGAAAACCTAAATTCTATCTCTTTAGCTTTTGGATTGGACAATATTTCTCCACATTAATTTTGCCCTGTGCACCACTTCCTTGCCTGAAAACACTGTAAAAGTAATTTGAATGTGTTTAGCTCTGTGAATTCGTTCTTACCCAGTGCCATGGAGCACCAGCCACAGTAAAGAGCAAGAGCTTCAATCATCTGCATCCCCCCTGACCACTTTGGATGGCTCAGACTTGGGATATAGGAGCGAACTTTCTTTTGAGGTTTACAGTGGCCTCAAAGTTCCTTAAAGAAGGAGAGTTCAGGTAAGGGGCGGTGTGTGTGTGTGTGTGTGTGTGTCTCTGACCATTGGGTGGGTGTTGTCCATAAATCAGGGGAAACAGGGGTTCCTCTCTTAATGCCAGCTATACCCACAGGACATCCAAGAGCTGGTGCCCAGGAGAGGCCTAAAGCTCCCGTGCCGGCTACCTTGGGGGGCGAGGTAGGGGCTGCACTTAGGAAGGAACGGTTGGTGTTGGGGCACCTTCTCTGGGGGTGCTCCTGGCGACCCAAGCCTGGATCAGAGAGTTCGGACTCGGGTGGGGCCGGGTCCCCTGCCTACCGCAACGCCCTTGACCTCGCAGGGCTGGCCTCCTCCGGCCCAGGTTTCCGCCCGCCGCCTCCTCGCGCGCCGCTCTCACCTGGCCAGAGGAAGAAGCCCACGCCTCGTCCTCCGCCGAGAGCCCTGACCGCTCGGGAGGCGCCGGGCCCGCTCTGGGCGAAGCCGCCCGGCCGCACTCCCGCGGAGTCTCCAGCCTGCGGCCCACAGCCCGCGCGCCCGCCCGGCCTGTGTACGCGCGTCGCCACGGCAACGCCACCCAGCCGGCCGTGCTGGTGAGGGGCGTGGCGTGCGCGGCGCCAGAGGGCGAGGGGCGGTGCGCTGGGAGCACCCGGCCAATTACAGCCCGCTGCAGCGCTGCGAGCCCTCCCCGACCTGCCGCGTAGAGGTCCCCAGCCCCGTTTCAAGGATGGGGAAACAGGCTCAGTGTTCACAGAAGTAGCCCAAAGTTTTACAGCGTGGGAGGGTAATGGAGCTGAACCACGAGAAGCTTGGAGGTTAGTATCCCCGTCCCACCCGAATCTCTAGTTCTCTTTGTTGTGGAGGAGAAAATAGAGTAAGCTAGGGGGACCATCACTTCTGGTGGTGGGAGTGGAGATGGGAGATGGGTGGGGTGGAAGGAACAATTTTGAAAGAATGAAAGATTCTTCCACGTGCTAGGGAAAGGGTATTTACAAGCCCACAACCTTACTGTTCCTGTCCTTCCCTGTCAAAACTCACGTTTATTCATTCATGTGTTCTTTACTTCAACAAACATCACCTGAGTCCCTACAAGTGTCAGACGGTGGCCCCAGTGTTGACCTGGATCAGATCCTTAAGAAGCCCCCCCGCACCCCCCATGGGCACGGGACTGGGGGGAAGGAGCGTGTGGAGAAGACATGCAAATCCCAACTATCTCCCCTCACCCCATGTCACCTTTTTCAGATCAACCCCTTTGGTCTGGGAGCAGAACAGCCCCGCTGACTACCTACAGAATGCCTCATTTCCCTGGCAGGAAATGACTGACAAGGTGCCCCAAGACAAACTCAAAATATTCATCTAAGAAAGATGAAAGATGGCAGACTCCACTCTAGTCAATTAGAAGAAGATATAAGAGAGGAAAATCATGGAAATCGATATGGGATGGAATATATGGTAAAGATGCTCCCACATGCCTAGAAGCTCTTAGAAATGCACATTCCCTGGCACAGACCTCAGAGATTCTGATTAAGCAGCTCTGGAGCATGGTCCAGGAATGAATTTGTTGCATTCTTGCAAATTCCTTGTTAAAAGCTTGGCAAAACCTCAGGATTTATTCAACCCTGCAGTTGAATCGCAGAGCCCTCCCAGAACTTGTCCCTGGAAATCTCTTCCAGGCCCTCAGTCTGCCTGGAAGGTTCTGCCTGGGTTAGTTTCCTTCGACCAGAAAGACCCTAGGAAAGTATGAGGAGTGACCACAGAGGCTGGGGCCCTGAGTGGTAACTTCAGGTGAACAGAGAGGGTCAGGCTTACCTCTCCAGGCACATTTCTGCCTCAGGGCCTTTGCAGTTACTGTTTCTTCTCCCTACCAGGGACTTCCCCCAGGGATCTCCTCCAGCTCCTTTAGATTTTTACTCAAATATCACCCTATTTAAAATGGTCTTGGAATTCCCTGGCGGTCCAGTGGTTAGGACTCGGTGCCTTCACTGCCCGGTTCGATCCCTGGTCCATCCTGCAAGCCCCATGATGCCACCAAAAAAACCAAAAAATCCCCCAAAAACATGAATAACAAAACAAAATAAACACCTCACTCTATTGCTCTTCCCTTCATCTTACCACTCCTCTAACGGGCTATTTATTTAGTTTCCTTATCTTATTTGTTGTCAGTCTCCCCACTCCCAACACCCCCCTGCCCTCCAGCTTAAGCTCCATGAGGGCAGGGATTTCTTTTTCTCTTTTGTTCACTACTGTATCACCAGTACCTAGAACAGTGCCTGAATGAATGAATGAGTGAATGAACAGGGGCAGCCCTTGCCACCCGCCCACAGCCTTGCCTCTCCTACCTCTTGAGCTGCTGAGCTGAACTGTCCTTACCCCAGGACCTAGGCTTCTGTAGCCATGGCCCTCCCCAGCCCCACCCCCATCTCCATGCTTGTCTTCAGTGTCATCAACATGAGCACAGAACACAACCCTGCTCACTGCCAGCCAGACCCTACGGAGCCCATCCAGGCCAGCCTGGAGCCGGAGCAGCCCATGGCCCCCTGATAGGCTTGCGAGAGCATGTTTGCCATTAGTCCACCTCTCAATGATGAAATACTAAACGGAGAACAAAGCTGACATTCAGACTCCCTGGAGCAGAAATTGCCAACTCTTGATTGTATCCTGCCGCTCCCCACAGGATGCCACAGTCATCTCAGAGGGTGTGTGAAAGTCTTAAAACCCAGTTCCATGTCATCCACTTAAATTTCAAAAACAAAATAAAATACCCCAATAACTCATGGCTTTATAACAGCATGTCCTGGGCTGAGTGAGAGTTGTACTTTGCAATGATGGGGTGTTAAAAATACTGCACCTGGGGAATTCCCTGGCAGTCCACTGGTTAGGACTTGGTGCTTTCACTGCCGTGGCCCGGGTTCAATCCCTGGTGGGGGAATTAAGATACCGCAAGCCACACGGCATGGCCAAAAAAAAAAAAAAAAAAGAGGTTTCTAGATTATATGGGCTCCTTGGTGATGCCTGTAATCAATCAATCTTATTGAGCTCTGGGTGGCTACCAAGGCTGTACTGTATCTCCATCAGCATCAGAATGCTGGTGTCTGAAAAGGCCTGGGTTCAGGTCCCAGCTTTGTCATTCCCAGCTGTCCTCATAATACTGGAGCGAGTGATGTTAACTCTGCGCTTTCCACCTGCAGGACACTGTCTCAGTCCTTCCTGTGGATCATCTCATTTAATCCTCACCATAACCTGGGGCAGTAGGTGTGTGTGAAACACCTGGAACAGTGAGCTCAGCAGAGAAGCACTCAAAAATGTCGTGATGGGTATTATTTCTATCAAATCACTCCCACTTGAACAGGAAAATAAGGATCAAGAGACATGGAGGTATGTGCCCAAGGTGGCACAGCCAGAAAAAGATTTGAATCTAGATGACTGTGATGGGAAGGTATTTTCCCCTGGGATTACAGGTGACAGGTGTCACAGCCACGAGACACCCATGCTCACCACCTGCTTTCCCTCAGCCCTGAACAATCTGGGCTTCCGGCTGTCCTGAAGTTTCGGCAGTGCCTGCAACAAGAGGGGAAGGGGGCTGAGGCCAGGAGGGGGTAGCTGGGGCTTGCCACGGACCTCTCCTGCCACCCACTAGGCTTCTTTCCTGCAGGACCTCTGCCCCATAAAATCTCATTCGGCCGCATACCTTCCCTGGGCTGTCCTTGACTGGGAGAGCCCATCCACTGTGCCCCCTCCCCAGACCTGCTTGTTGTCTCCTGCATTCCAACAAGAAATGAATGCTGGACTCTGGCCCAGAAGAGGTAGGGAGCTTGCCGAGCCTTTAAGGGGTAAGAGAGAGCCAGGGAAAGAGCTGGAACAGGAGAAAGGGAGAGTAAAAGAGAGAGAGAGTGCTCGAAGAGCAGGAAGTAGCTAAGCTGTTGAGTAGGGTGAAAGATGGGAGAGCAAAGGGCCACTAGAGGCTCCATAGTCCATTAATAACCTGACCCTATGGGCTAAGGAAATGCAGGTTTTTATACACACACACACACACACACACACACACACGTTCACAAAAATAAATTCAAACCACAAAATAGCAGCTGGTAACTGAGGCCTTCTGCAGCTCTGCTCACCCACTTCCCCTGTCAGAAAATGAGAAGACACTCAGGTTTTTTCTCAGATAGAGACAAGGCTGGTTGGGACATTCATCTCTTGCAAATCAAAGCTTTGCCAGGGGGATTCCCTGGTGGTGCAGTGGTTGACAATCTGCCTGCCAATGCAGGGGACGAAGGTTTGAGCCCTGGTCTGGGAGGATCCCACATGCCACGGAGCAACTGGGCCCGTGAGCCATGGCCGCTGAGCCTGTGCGTCTGGAGCCTGGGCGTCTGGAGCCTGTGCTCCGCAACGGGTGAGGCCGTGATAGTGAGAGGCCCGCGCACCACGATGAAGAATGGCCCCCGCTTGCCACAACTGGAGAGAGCCCTTGCACAGAAACGAAGACCCAACACAGCCAAAAATAAATTAATTAATTAATTAAAAAAAATTAAAACAAAAAGCCACTCTCTCTAAAAAAAAAAAAAAAAGAAAAAAAGAAAAAAAGCTTTGCCAGGGAGGCCAGTCTGTATGTTCTGTTTGAAAACTGCAGATGAAGGGTGCTGATCCCACCTCTGATGGGCCTGGTTTTGTTTGTTTGTTTTATTCTGTCTGTACCTCACTTCTCTCACCTGTAAAATAGAGGTAATAACGGCATTGACTGTAAAGATCAAATGGGTTAATATGTGTGAAGTACTAAACTGTTCCCGATACCACAGACTCCTTCTGTGAATGTCCGCATTGCTGTCTGTCTGTTTGTTTGTTCTTGTTGTTTTCTTGATGATGTGGGAGGACAGCATCATCTCAACCCGATCACAAACATCCTGGGGAGAACTTTGATTTACGTCGTCTCAGTCCCAACCCAGAGCAAACTTGACCTCTGAACACTCGCCTATCATCTTGCTTGTTGCCCAGGGACCTTTCTGGGTGTGGGTGTCAGAGGCAGGCTGAGCTCCTCCCCCGATCACTGCTAGAGGGGTTCTGAGAATCCATCTGGTCTCTGTGGGGTGGCACCTGCAGGACAACTCTGTAAATTCGACTCCCAGGCATCCAGGCAAGTCAACCTCCACTACTTTTTTTTTTTGAGATTAACAATGAACCATTATGATTGAGGTTAACCAAACTAGCTAATATTTATTGAGGCTTGATAGGTACCAGCCGCTATGCCATGCACTGTTTTATTTAATTCTTAGCCCAACCCATTTTACAGAAGCGGGCTCAGAAAAGTCAAGTAACTTGCCCAGTTACAAATCTTGTAAGTGATAGGTCCAAGATTCGAACCCTAGCTGTTTGACTCCAGCATACTGTCTTTTTTGTAAACTTTTGTTTTCAAAACATCATATACATCTCGAAAAGAGCTCAAATGATAAGTGTACTCTTGAAGAATTTTCACGAAGTGTATGCACCTACCCTAACCAGAACCCAGATCAAGAAGCAGAACATCACCACCCGCCCCCGCCCCTCCGAGAAGTCTCCCTGTGCTCCCTTCTGGTTACCCCCTCCCGCTTGTCTGACTTCCAATCATAGATTAGTTCTGCTTGCTTTTGAACTTCATGTAAATGGAATCTTACAGATTCCATCTGCTGCCTGGTTTCTTTCACTCAACTATGTGAGATGCGACCACGTTGTCTGATGTAGCTGTGGTTCATTCATTCTCACTGCTGCATTGCATTACACTCTGTTATCTACTCCTGCAGAACAAATTATGGCAAACTTAACGGCTCCAAAAAACACACACTTATGTCACAGTTTCTGTGGGTCAGGAATCCAGGCACTGCTTAGCTGGGTTCTCTGCTCAGGGTCTCTCCCAGGCTGCAATCAGGGAGGTGGCCAGGGCTGGGGTCTCATCTGAGGCTCAGCTGGGGAAGGATCCACTTTCCAGTTCGTGTGGTGGTTGGCAGGATACAGTTCCCTGCGGGTTGTTAGTTAGTCGGAGGGCCTCACTTCCTTGCTGGCTGTTAGCCAGAGATCCTGCACTGTTTCTTGCCATGTGGGCCTCCCCATAAGGTGGCTTGCTTCATCGAAGCCAGTGAGAGTCCATAGAGAGAGTCTCCAGGCAAGATGGAAGTTACTATCTTCTGTAACGTAATCACAGAAATGACATCCCCGTCACCTTTGCAGCATCTACTGATTAGAAATAAGGTGCAGTCCTGCCCACTCTCAAGGGGAGGGGACACAGAGGCGTGAACACCAGGGATAACTGGGGGCTATTGTGTATACCTTTCGGTATACACATGTGTACGTATCTCTTGGGTATATATCTAGGAGTAGAATTTCTGGGTCACACATACGTCCGGCTTTACGAGATTCTGCCAAACATTTTTCCCAAGTGCAGGTACCCTCTACACTCTCTCAGCAGGCTATGAGCTTCCCAGTTAGAGCACATGCTTTAAATACACTCCTCCCCTCTCTCCTTACAGAAGGGGTGTTTGAGCTGGGGCTCTTTGGGACGACAGGTCCTAATTCTGGGCCCATGTCAGAATCACTGAATTCCTGGGCCGCTTCGCCAGACATTCTGATTATTTGAGGGCTCAGATACAAACTGGAAGGTCCACTCCACGAGGCGAGGATCCCTGTATCCTTGGTGCCCGGAGCAGTACCTGGCACTCAATAAATGTTTTTTTGATTAAGGGAATGAGTTTAGGAACTATTGTTCAAGAGATGGGCCCCAGGGCGGGTATAAGCTGCTTAAATGGGAAGGAAACTTTGTTGTGTCTGAGGCTGTGTGCATTTTTCTGGGAAGAGGGCCCAGAGCCTCAACCAGATATGTCCCCAACAAAGGTTCAGGGCCGCTGTGATTGGACACTGTTCGGCTTCGGTATTTTATCACATGAAGAAAGAATTGGTCCCGGGGTAGGAGGCATGGGAACTGTGGACAAGGCCCCATGGTCCTTAGAAGTAAAAAGCGAGACAGTGCTTGCCTGGGGTGGCTCATAAACTGACACCTTGCTTGTTTTGACCTTTGACCCATGGTAGCTCTTTTGGTACATCTAGCAAATGGCCTCCTGGGACCCTCCCTGTGTCTGTCTGTTGAACAGGAAATTCCAGAAGGCCTCGGTGCCCTGAGTTTCCATCAGTGGCAAGTCAACATGAGCCCTAGCTTTTGAAAAAACCCTTTCAATCAATAGAAAGCCTTCCAGTTTATCTGGTTTGAGGTGACCTCATCCTTCGTCACCTTCTCTCTTGTTTTCTGGAGGTTTCTCAGCGTCTTGCTGCTGTCTGCATTCTTTTCTCATGTGAACAGTGCATCTATTTTGGGCATTTTGTCGTTGTTGTTTTGGGTCGTTCCCGTCACACATTTTTTATATTCCTTTCCAGTCAGATCAACCTCATGCCTCTCTAGACATTTCTTCTCAGGTTTCCTCTGAATCATTTCGTTTGGTCTAAATATGTCCAGTTTTTCCTCCTGCCTCACTGCACTCCACATAGACCCTCTCTTTTCCCCACAACAACTGTTCTTTTCTTTCTAATCCCTTACTCACATCCTCATCTTTCACCATGTTTTCTGACTTCTCCTAAGAACTGTTTGTTTTTTGAAACTTAAGCCTCAAATATCATCCCTTCCAATCTGGGTCTGAATTTGGATCACGGTCAAGAAGCAGGGGAGACAGGAATGTTGCTGGGTAATTAGGATCCTCAGCAGAAGGGCTGAGTGTTCATCGGGGGGTCAGAGGGGCCTGGGAATGGAGGGAGAGGTATCTTCTTCTGCCTGGGGTAGGGCTTAGGGTGGGGTTGTCAGGAAAGGTGCTAAGAGAAAAGGAACCATTTGACTTGAGTTTTGAAGGATGGGTAGGATTTCAGGAGGTAGAGCAGGGAGAGAAGAGCATGGTACAAGGAAGGAGCAGTGGGAACGGAGGCTAGAAGATGAGTAATAAGAGAAGTTAGGTACAGTAGTACAGAAGGAGAGGGGTGGCCAGGTGCTGAGATTGCAAAGTGAAGGTCCGTGGTCAGCCCTCAGATATGTTTGTCTGGCTTTCCCAGTGTGTTAACAGACTGTTAATTAGTTGCTGAAGGGATAGGCCTCTTTCTGTGGAGTGACAAAGAAACCTATTCAAATTGTCTTCAGCATGAATGCAAATTCACTGGTTACCAAAAATGAAAAGTCCAGAGGGAACCTCTGGGTTCAGGCTCAGATGATTTCATGAGGCCTTGGCCTCTCTCCAGCTCTCAGGGATTCTTTTAACCATGTGGATCCAACCTTAGACAGAATCTCGGTATAATGGTCACTAAAAGGCTGCCAAAGCTCCAGCCCTTATATCTTCTCAGCTTTGAATTCCATAGGGAAGGATAAGAGTCTTTTTCCTAAACTTCCCCCAATGGCCTCACTGCTTCTCATTTTCTCTGGGTGGGTCACAGGCCCATTCCTGAGCCGATTATTGTGGCCCAGGAGACTGCTCTGCTGTGATTGGCTGAGCTTGAGTCACATGCCCATCCCTGCAGCCAGAGGTGGAAGCAACACCGTCTCTGAGAAACTGGACTGAGACTAGGAGAAAGGTGTTGTCCCCAAAGGGGAATCGTAACACCATAGTATTTTAGAAGAGAGGTGAATTGTTATTAGGTGACAAAAACCAGATGTCAACCACAGTAGCCGACATGTACAGATCATTAACATCTGGATTTATGCCCTTGTTTTTGGGAAAATGGGAATATCTGGCAATACCTGGACTCTCTTCTTGTATATAGATCAACAATCTGCTGGGGCTGAGAGAGGCTCCCTCTTTAGATACAGCCTATGTTCTGCCTGCCCAATGCACTGCTCACATTTCCTCTCTGGCTCCTGGAAGCACTTGAATTTTTATTGCCAGCATAATTTGATTCTGTAAATAAATCTGGTTTTCCCATCAGAATGGAAGAGCCAAAAGTACAGGGGTCAAATAGCTCTCCTGTGCTCCCACAAACTCCTGAGGACAAATGCCTGGCTCTTTTTTTTTTTTTTAAGGGAAGCCCGTCTGGCCATTTTTGATAGTCTCATTCCTTGATCATTTAAAAAACCTTCTTTAAAAAAAAATATTGAATACATAGTGATTTTAGAATCTGTTATCTGATAATTCCAACATCTGAAGTCTT
>NW_020173679.1:4389467-4423622 GCF_003031525.2 Neophocaena asiaeorientalis asiaeorientalis
CGTGTCTCAATGTTTTGTTTGTTGTTTCTGCTTACTCTGGCTCATACTGACTTATTGCTTGAATGTTTAGTAATTTGACTGTGATCTCATTTTGATTGAACTTAATCTGTGGGAATCCTGAGGGGTCTGATTCATGGCTGCTTTTCTCTCAGAAGTCTTTTTTGTTTGTTTCAGCTGGATGCCGGGGATGCTAATAACCTCTGAACACTGACATTTATTTCCTCAGCTTGGAGTTTTCTCACTGAATACATGGAGTTTATAAACCTGAGCCCTAGACCCACGTGTTTACAAACCTTCAGGGTGGTCATCATCATCATTATTGTGGCCATTATTAGTTTTCCCCTCCAGAGCCACATTGAAAACTATAGGTTTTCATAGGCTCCCCTTTCTGAAAGTCCAGAAAAAAATTTTTTTAAGCCCTCCTCTTGCCAGGGTGTAGAGCATCTTTGAGGGTGCCAGCTTAATACAGGCGTCTTAGACTCGGTTAGCTCACTTTGCAAAGGCCCAGGGCTTAATCTCCCATTTCCGTTTCCTGCACTTATTAAACGTAAATGGCTTCCTCATTTGCTTACGCTTTGGTTGTAGCTCACTCTGTTTGTGTTGTGTGTCTGTGTGTTCCTTTGAGATTGCCTACATAAAAATTTTTTTTTATTATGGGATTTTGGAAACACACACAAAACTAGAGAAGAGTGCAATTAACTCCATGTATTCATCCAGCTTCAACATTTTACCAATGTTCTCTCATTCTTTTTTCTTCCTTTTTGAGTTTTTTTCTAGGTTAATTTAGAGCAAGTTGTGTCATTTCACCCATAAAGACATCCTAACTGAAAGGACTTTTTTTTCTTTACTTTATCCCCGCCTTGACATTATCACAGCTAAAAATACTTATAATCATTCCTGAGTATCATCTAATATTCAGTCCGTGCTCACATTTCCTTGATTCTCTCAGAGATATCTTTTTTACTGTTGGTTTGTTAGAATCAGGATCCAGACAAGGTCCACACATTACATTTGGTTGTTATGTCTCTGAAATGTCTTTAATTCTGTAACAGCAACTCCCCGCCCCTGACCTTTTTTATCCCCCAGCCACTGATTTGTTGGAGAAACTGGGTCTTTTGTCCTGTAGAACATTCACATCCTGGATTTGGCTGATCACTTCTTCTTGGTTTCAGTTAACTTGTTCCTCTTTTCCCCATGTTTCCTGTAAACTAATAGTTAGATCTAGAGGTCTGAGGAGATCAAAGTCTTTTTGTTGTCCAGACGCCTTCATAGGCAGTGCTGTGTGAGCCGTCCTGCATCGCACAGTGAGCACATAATGTCTGGTCATCCCGTTTTTAACGATATTGAGATTGAACAGTAGGTCGAGTGCTAACAGACTGAGCCATCCATTACAAAGTCCCCAACAGCTTTTTTTCCCCCAATAATTAACATTTTTAATTTTTAATTATGGTAAAATATATATAACATAACATTTACCATCTTAACCATTTAAAAATATATAGTTCACTAATGTTAAGGATATTCACATTGTTGTTTAACCAACCTCCAAAAGCTTTTCATCATGTAAAACCGAAATTCTGTACCCCTTAAACAACTACTCTCCATTTTCCCCTTACCCCAGCCCCTGGCAACCACCCATCTATTTTCTACTTCTATGAATCTGGCTACGCTAGGGACCTCATATAAGTGCAATCATACAGTATTTGTTTTTTTTTGTGACCGGCTTACTTCACTGAACATAATATCCTCAAGGTTCATCCATGTTGTAGCATGTGTCAGAATTTCCTTCCTTTTTAAGGCTGAATAATATTTCATTGTGTATATATACCTTGTTTTATCCATTCATTTGTAAGTGGGCACTTGAGCGTATCCATCAACTTTTTGCCTAGTAGTTTTAGCATCCTTTGAGGATCATTCCCTGGATCCGTATTTCTTGTGGGGTCACAGAGTTGTGATTTTTTTCTGATTGTTATTCCTTTGGTAATTATTAGCTAGAATCCTTCATCAACCATTTTTGTTTATCAGGTTCAGGAAAGGCAGAATAAAAGATTGGTTCTTTCCTTCTATGTGTCAGTATTCAAAGAAGCAACTGCCAAAGTGACCAGTGAGTTTTAAAAAATATCATTAGTGGGCTTCCCTGGTGGCGCAGTGGTTGAGAGTCCGCCTGCCGACGCAGGGGACGCGGGTTTGTGCCCCGGTCCGGGAAGATCCCACATGCCGCGGAGCGGCTGGGCCCGTGAGCCATGGCCGCTGAGCCTGCGCGTCCGGAGCCTGTGCTCTGCAACGGGAGAGGCCACAACAGTGAGAGGCCCGCGTACCGCAAAAAAAAAAAAAAAAAAAAAAAAAAAAAAATCATTAGGAGTCTTTGATTTAAACAGTGTAGATGTGTTTTAATCCACTGAACTCATTATTTGGTTTGAGGCCCATACTATGCCACCTCAGGGGTTCATGCAGGTTGGCTCCTGTGGTTTTGTTTTTCCAGGTGGAAACTATGCAGTATTTAATTGTAACCACCTATGTTTGTATTGCATTGGTGTGGTCTTTAGACAAACAACTCTGCCTCTCAGTTTTCCTTCTCTGTACAAGGAAGTTGGACAAAATGAGCTCTAGCACCATTCCTATTCAAAACTCTCCCTTCTGTAGCATTTTCATTACATATAACATTATAGTTTAGTCATTTGATTCTTCCAGTCCTGTGACTGAATGCAGTTACCAACATCTTCCTTTTACAAACATGAAAATTGCCACCCAGCTGATACTGTTTATTTCTACTTCTCCATACTGCATTTCCCCCCAGTAGACTTAAAGCTGTAGCTCTCAGTTAGGAATATTTTGCCTCCCAGGGGACTTTTGACAATGTCTAGAGACATTTTTGATTGTCACACCTGGGAGGAGCTACTGGTATCCAGTAGGTAGAGGCCAGGGATGCTGCTAAACATCCTACAGTGCACAGGACGGCTCCCCCCTCACATAAATGCTCTCCGGCACCAAATGTCATTAGTGCCAAAGCTGAGAAACCCTGACTTGAAGAAGTCCATAGAGATAAAATCAATTCCTCTTACTTATATGTTTCAGTGAAAGGAAGTACATATAAAAATGTACACATCTGAGAATTCAGCTATACATGAAGCAGGACAATGAGATGGTCTGGGTTTTTTAAAAAAATTTTTTTTAACATCTTTATTGGGGTATAATTGCTTTACAATGGTGTGTTAGTTTCTGCTTTATAACAAAGTGAATCAGTTATACATATACATATGTTCCCATATGTCTTCCCTCTTGCGTCTCCCTCCTTCCCACCCTCCCTATCCCACCCCTCCAGGCTGTCACAAAGCACCGAGCCAATATCCCTGTGCCATGTGGCTGCTTCCCACTAGCTATCTACCTTACGTTTGTTAGTGTGTATATGTCCATGACTCTCTCTCGCCCTGTCACAGCTCACCCTACCCCCTCCCCATATCCTCAAGTCCATTCTCCAGTAGGTCTGCGTCTTTATTCCTGTCTTACCCCTAGGTTCTTCATGACATTTTTTTCCCTTAAATTCCATATATATGTGTTAGCATACGGTATTTGTCTTTTTCTTTCTGAATGGTCTGTTTTTAACCTACATAGAATTTAGTCATTTGATGTGCATCTCCTTACTGTTTCCCCTTCAATCTTATTTCTGGCTCCTATTCTGCCCCTTGAGACCTTTCTATTATTGGCCTGAGGGAAGATGAATGGACAATTTTTACTGCTTTCAGGTCAATGGAAAACTCTTAGGTCTTAAATTTATTTTTTTTTAAACTCGGGAAATAAACATCAAAATCAACTTTTATTGTAAATAGCAGTTAGATTTTTTTGGTCCCAATTCCTCTTTGCCATTTTAATTGGTTGAGTGGATATTTTCAATAAACTTAGCATTACCTTTCAAATTATTGCTCTCTTCTGCTCACAGCATCTCCTGTGAGATGTGTATTCCTGTATCTTTCTCTCTGATGCTTTTGTGCTGATTTAAAAGAACCCATTTGGTGCTAAAATGAATTTATCATTGGCAACTGCTAGAATGGTGTGTCCTTTCCTAATCAAACAGTCAATTTGTGGGCTCATACTTTGAATCTGATTTTTAAAACAGACAACTAATTTGTCAGAAACAAAAAAAAATGCAGCTTTTATCTTTTTTGTGGTTGTTGTTCAGCTTTGAAAGAGGCAGCATTTAGATAAGGCAGGTACATTTATTTTTATTTTTGGCTGCGTTGGGTCTTTTTTGCTGTGCACTGGCTTTCTCTAGTTGCAGCGAGCGTGGGCTACTCTTCGTTGCGGTGCGCAGGCTTCTCATTGCGGTGGCTTCTCTTGTTGCGAAGCACGGGCTCTAGGCACATGGGCTTCAGTAGTTGTGGCACGCGGGCTCAGTAGTTGTGGCTCACGGGCTCTAGAGCACAGGCTCTGTAGTTGTGGCGCATGGGCTTAGTTGCTCAGCGGCATGTGAGATCTTCCCAGACCAGGGCTCGAACCCATGTCCCCTGCATTGGCAGGCGGCTTCTTAAGCACTGCGCCACATGGGAAGCCCAGGCAGGTACATTTATTCACTTGTTTATGTCAAGTATTCACACAATTTCTCTTACCAACACATATATTCACAGCTTGTCAAGTTTTACCCAAAAAGTGAAGGAAAAAGCTTGCTCTTACATTATTATATGATTTTTCTCTTTTGTGTTTTGTTAAAGTAGATGCTGATGATTTTCCTTGACTGGACATAATCATCAAGGATGCATTCTGAAATAAGTCATCTTGAGGATAAACACTAAGGACATTTTCTTGCGTTTAAAGTTCCCACGCACCTCCCAAATTTTATACAGTATTGAGCCTAGGTTATCTCTGAGATGCATGCTGTATTGTTTGACATTGGTTCTTTTTTCTGATAAGGAAGACCTATAGCCCAGAAGGGTTTTTGCCATAACTTTTGCTCCCAAATTGTATTCTAGTTGGTTTTGCTGTTGTTATTCACTCTCCATTAGTTCCAAGGATGCTTTTAAATAATCTAAAACTTCTCAAATTCAATTTGAGTTTGTAACTACTACTGACTCTTTTCTTTCCCACATTTTTTATATTACAATTAAATTCCAGGTTTTAATGCACAGAGTTGGGACTGGAGATAGAGAAAAGGAGAAAGGGAAGAGAAGTCTGTTTATATCATGCCATGGAGAATTTGATATTATAGTTCTATATTGGGGACGGATAGGAAAACAGTCTAGATGCCAGCAGCAGCTCCCCCTCCAGCCACTGTGATTTTGCCAAATGTCCCCTGGGGGGGCAAAACCAATCCTGGTTGAGAACCACTGATCTGAGGTGAGAACATTCAGTTCTGGCATTGCCTGGAATCCTTAACAGTGTCCCTGCAAGTTGAGAACGTTTTGTCACATGTTGCATCTGGGAGCTGGTAGGCTTGTATCAGCATGTCATCCACCTAACTGCCTTCCTGGAAAGTGCAGAGTTCCAGGGGTCTGATGACACACATGGCAGTCAGGCGGGTTGGTCCCGAGGAAACTCCTGTTGCCAGGGCTACGTTTTAAAGGTGTCTGGTGCACGTGTATATGTGTTCTCTCTAGTGGCTTTTCTGGAGAAATTTGCATCTATGTATTGTGCGCTCGTATTTCCCTATCTTTCCCTCCCTCTCTGGGTCAGCTTGCTTCGCAATGTCCAAGGAGAGCAGGTTTCCTGACCACTACTCTCCTTCAGTTATTGGAGGATCTGAGCCTGATGTGCTGTGGCTCGCTGTCACGTACCATCCCATCTTCAGGCTCTCTCGGACATCGCTTCCTAGGCCAGCTGCATTGCTACAAAGAAACCGGGGAATGGCTTTCTCCTGTCGGCTCAGCGTGAAAGGTGCTTCTGAATGGTCTGACGGTGCCTTGCAAACCACCACCCACACAGGTGGCAAGAACTTTGGAAAGCATCCACTCCTCTGCCATGAGGCTGTCACGAGGGGGTGCAGGCTTCCCATTAGAGGCACACGCTTCCCTGTCGGGGAGTGGACACAGGGAGGTCTGAGCTGGAGGTTCCAGGCACCTGCACCTGGCTCATCCTGGACCCATGAACTTGGTTCTACCCCGCTGCCCACCGCCACCGCTGTCAGGAGCTGGGCCATCTTAGTGGCTTGCCCTTACTGGTGATCTGTGATCTGAATGCCACACAGTGAGAAAGCTAATGGATAACTTCATCAATGAGCTGTAGGACTTTGGACAACCCTTGTCTGCTCTGGGCCCGTTTCTCCCCCTGCAGAATATCAGATTTGGATCCATCACCATTCCCTGCAGGGTGTTCTGTGAAAGCTGACCCTGGAAGATGCTCTGTGGGGAAAAAGAGTTTCTGTGGCCAAATGGGTTTGGGAAATGCGATGTCATACAGCATCTGTTTGGAGATTCATAATGCGCACAGACATTTGAGAGATTTTCTGGAATTCTCTGCACCCAGATATCCATGTGGCTCACTCGTCACTTTTCTGCAATGTTATTTCCCTCGGAGACTTTTCCTGATCGCCCAGATCTGTGATCCCTTCTCATCTATCCTTTACCCTGCCTCATTTTTCTTCACAGCACTTCTCATTTTCTGACATTGCATCATATTTTTATTTATCGGTTTATTTTATGTCCCCCCTCCACCCAAGATGCGCCCTCTGTGTCAGCAGGGACTTGATCCATTTGTTTGCAGATTATCCCCAGCATGTGGCACATAGTAGGTGCTCAATAAAAATGTGTTGAATGAATAGACTTTGTTCAACTTGGAGATTCCCAAATGTAGCTAATCAGGGACATTTTCCCATTAAAATCCCAGCAAATGTGCTTGGGGACTCACCAGGAAGACGGTGGCTAGAATCCTGATGGCCGTGGCTCCTAGTACCAGCCACTTAGCTCTGAATACACAGACAACTTGGCGTTAGACTGAAAACAAACAAAACGGATGCCATGAGAGTTGCCATCACGTACCTCGAGGAGCCAAGCCTTGTGCAAGGCTGACCCCAGGGCTGCCTCAACTGGTCTTACCTACATGGCCCTGTTGCCGTTTTACTGGAGATGGCTTTATGTGAAGATTCCTTGCAAACTATTGGTGGCGCCTGGTGAATTTCCCCAAAACACGTTTTCAGAAATGAGTGTGAGGCTCACACTTGGAGAAGTGCTTGAATCTTCAAGTTCTACATCAGGAGACTGTGGTCTAGTCACAGCCACCACGTGGCAACTCCCCCACCACCACCACTCTGTGTCAGGTGTAGCTTTGGCACTTTGTCTGTGGTTTCCTCAGGTGCTCTAAATTAGGAAACTCCATTTTGCTGGTGTAGAGAGGAAGGCTCCGAGGGATCAAATTATTAGCCCACGATCATCCTTCTGGGAAGCAGCAGTGCTTGGATTAAAACAAAGTCCTCCCCAATAGAAAGCCCATCTCTCGCCCTCTGTGCTTGCATACAGAACAGGGGCTGTCCTTTTGTACCTCCACACTTAAATACTCAGCACAATTTGTCCTAGGAGCTAAATGGGCCTGGCCAGGGCCCTTAAGGCAACAAATGAGACCATTAATCCTCAGAAGGGCTCTTCACGTACTGCCCTTTATGGCCTGTGGTTTAGATTGATCCATCCATTTCCAGGGATAAAGCTGTGTCCCATTTTCAGTTTTGCCCCACGGTTGCAGGTTTATTTTAGCTTTCCCATCTCACACGTGTTCATCCAACCAAGGCGTCTCAGGACATTTGGCATCAAGCAACAGAAACCCACTGCAATTCGTTTAAGCCTAAGATAGGACTTTATTGAAAGTAGCCTGGGGCATCCTATAGGACAGTGAGTGAGGCCAGGCTAAGGAGAACCCAGATCTCTTTCTATGAAGGACTGTTTTCTCCGTGAACCTCTGCTTCATGAGTCTCCTCTTGCAGACCAGCTTTCTCTGTGCACGTGGCTCCCTGGTGGCTTTCAAGTTTATTATATCCAGCGCAAGTAGCCAGTCCAAAATGACCATGGTCATTGTCACCCAAGGCCATTGGACCCACTTTGGGAAACACTGTCCAAGCAAGGACCCTTCCCATGGAGAGCAGGGCTTCATGCTTTATCCCCAGAACCCAGAACAGTACCCTGGCGCATATCTGTGGAGCTCAATACTTATCTGTGGGTGGACGCAGCTGACTTAGCTGCACACACACCCGGCCGCGCTCTGCATTGCAGTCACAGTTGTGCTCCAGCACGATCTTTTACCTCAATCATCTGCTTGTGGCTCCCCTTTTCAGAACTGTAACTGGTCTGAGAAAAGTGAAAATCAAAATTGAGACCAGGTGGAGTATCCACTGTGGGCCCAGCGCTGCCTGATATGATGCAAAGGCAGGGCCCACCTTCAAGGACATGGGCTAAATTTAGGATCCGAGCTTAAAAGGGGAATTTATTGGGAGGACACAACATTTCTTGTGGAACCCAGGGGCAGAAGTACACCTGGGCTTTCCAAGGGATCAGGACCAAAGACCAGAAAGTCATCAGGAGACAGCTGTGTCTGAGGTCTCATCTTCATGTCTGCCTCTTTCAGCAGTCAGCTTCTCTCTGTGCTGAAGTACGTCCCCTGCTCCACTCACCTGTGGCCGCCTAATCCCTGATACCACATTGCCCAACCCAGGACCTGGGAGAGATGAGCCTAGTCCAGCCCAGCTTCTGATTGGTTCTCCTGGGTCAGGTGAACACATACCTATCAGCTGTGACTTGAGAGGGCGGAGGTCACATGGCACCAACATGGCTGCTGAGATTCCTCCTTTAGGGTGGGGTGGGAGTGCTAGGAGGGAATTTTCTTTGCTCTTTCATAGCCCTGGGGCCAGTTAGGGCCCATGAACAGGTGGGTGGCTTTTGATTTTTCTCCCCTGTCTCTGCCTTTCTTATATTTACCCTAAGAACAAAAAACACGGTGGAGAGGAAAGGAAGGGCCAGGGTCTTTCTTCTGGTTTTTACCTTTTTAGCTTTTCTTGTAGTCAAAAGATAGAGAGCTGTGGTAAGTCTGAACCAGTGAGCAAGCAGGACGAGTGTGCCTTCGGGAATTTTGAGGTGAAAGTGACCTCCTGCTTTGGTTTTAATTTACTCTTGCAGATAACCTCCTTGTCTTCCTAGGCACTACTCAGGGCTCCAGCCTATTGTTACCATTCCCGGCTAACATTCTCCCTGCCTTCCTTTTAGACGGAAGTGCATCCATGCTCCATATTTTACGTACTAAACATCCATGAGCTATTCTCTGAACAACGTGAATAATTTTCTACTTGATTGTTTCCACACGTACGAAACAACTAAGGTCCTTCGTGCAATTTCCACAGCACTCCTGCCTTACAGGAAGAGTCCAGAAGTGTTCAGATCAAAGCGGGGGCTGGTCTCTAATGAGTTGAAGATTGAGCCCCGTGTTGGTTTGCTAAACATAGTAATGAATTCCCACAAGCTTAGTGGCCTAAAACAACAAACGTATTCTCTCATGGGTCTGGGGGCCGGGAGCCCCAAATCAGCATCAGCTAGGCTGTAATCAAGGTTTTTCAGAAGGACCAAACTGCCTTGGATGCTCTAGGGAGGAATCCATCCCTTGCCTCTTCCAGCTCTGGTGGCTGCTGGCATCCCCCCCACCCTTTTTTTTTCCTCGCTATGTGGGATTCCCATGTAAGGAAATACAATAATTTATATGTGCATTTTCCTGTTGATGGACATTTAAATTGTTTCCGATTTTCAATATGATTTCTTTTTAAAACAATTTTTATATACTTTTTAAAGGTTACTTTACATTTACAGTTATTACAAAATATTGGCTATATTCCCTGTGTTGTACAATACATCCTCGAGCCTATCGTACACCCAGTAGTTCACATCCCTCACTTCCCCACCCCTGTACTGCCCCCTCCTACCCCTCTGCACTGGCAACCATTAGTTTGTTCTCTGTATCTGTGACTCTCCTTCTTTTTTGTTATATTCGGTCGTTTGTTGTATTTTTTAGATTCCATATATAGGTGATATCCTACAGTATTTATTTTTGTTTGACTTATTTCACTTACCACAATGCCCTCCAAGTCCATCCATGTTGCTGCAAATGGCAAAATTTCGTTTTTTTTTTAAGGCTGAGTAATATGCCATTGGTTATATGTACCACATCTTCTTTATCCATTCATCTCTTTTTTTTTTTTGTGGTACGCGGGCCTCTCAAATGCTCCGAACATTGGGGTGTATGTATCTTTTCAAATACATGTTTTTGAAAACACATGTTTTTGTTTTTTTCGGATTTATACACAGGAGTGGAGTTGCGAGGTCATGTGGTAGTTCTATTTTTAGTTTTTTGAGAACCCTCCATACTGTTTTCCACAGTGGCTGCGCCAGTCTACATTCCTACCAACAGTGTACCAGGGTTCCCTTTTCTCTAAAAATTGTAAATTTTCTTCCTGGGGTAATTGAGATGATAGTTCAATAATAACATAAGATCAGGTGAAGTCTAAAGAAATTTTAGAAAACCTGGATAAGTAAGAAAACATCTGTTCGCTGGCATCTGAATGTTAGAGAGACACCAAGACATGTGGGCCAAGTTCTGGAGAGAAGGGAAACACAGACACAAGCTTGACAGTTGGTGCAGCTTTTCTCCTTGGGGCATTTGCTGATTCAAGTCTTACAGCCTAGGAGCTGAAAAGCCAAGGAGTTCAAAAGACTCTAACCACAGAAGCTGCTGGCATCCCTTGACTTGTAGGTGCGTCACTCTAGTCCTGCCTCTGCGGTCACTGCCTCCGCCTCTTCTTTGTGTATAATCTCCTACTGTCTCTCACTTAAAAGTACACTTACAGATGGCATTTAGGGCGAGGATAGTCTCAACTCAAAATCCTTCTATCCGCAAAACTTTACCTTGTAAGGTAACATTCTCAGGTCCCAGGGATTAGAGCCTGAGATCTTTGGGGCCACCAGTCAGCCCACTGCAAGCCCTAAACTTCTTTCTCTCCTGAGGAAGGTCTAGGCTGGGCAGACACCCCGACAGACACCTACCAGAGGCCAGATCGAGAGCCCTTTTAGAAGGTCATTTCTCAACTCATTTGGAATCTTGCTATTGCCCTTTCTTTCTTCCTCCTGTTTGTCCTCATCAGGGGGAAGCATTAAGAGTAAATGAGGGGCTTCCCTGGTGGCGCGGTGGTTAAGAATCCGCCTGCCAATGCAGGGGACACGGGTTCAAGCCCTGGTCTGGGAAGATCCCACATGCTGTGGAGCAACTAAGCCCGTGCGCCACAACTACTGAGCCTGTGCACCACAGCTACTGAAGCCTGCGTGCATAGAGCCCGAGCTCCCCAGCAAGAGAAGCCACTGCAACGAGAAGCCTGTGCACTGCAACGAAGAGTAGCCACCGCTCGCCGCAGCTAGAGAAAGTCTGCGTGCAGCAACAAAGACCCAACACAGTCAAAAATAAATAAGTAAATAAAATAAATTTTAAAAGATTTATTAAAAAAAAGGAGTAAATGAATAGCAAGTCCAGCCCAGAGATACATGGAGAGGCACAGGCTGGCTCAGGGGTGGGCTGGGACCAGACCAGGCCTCCAGGTATCCCAGGCCACCGAGCAGTTACCCGGCGCTCCGGTACTGCAGCTCCCTTTTTATAGATGGATTTACATAAGGAAATGAAAGGTTGGAGTTTAGGCACGGTTGCCAATTCTGATATAAGAAGGTGCTTGACTTCCTAATTGCCGCTCCTTTTCTCCCACAGGAGCTTTTAGGAAACATCAGGGCCTGAGAATGTGCTCTTCTAACCACCCTCCTAGCTACACAGACCCCCGGCAGCCCGCTCCACGCTTGCCAGGACCAGGAAGGGAACTTTATTTTTCTTTTCTGGGCCGCGCCGCATGGCATGTGGAACTTCCCCGACCAGGGACTGAACCCGAGCCCCCCGGCATTGGAAGCGCAGGGTCTTAACCACTGGGCCACCAGGGAAGTCCCAGGAACGGAACTTTGGACTCAGATTTGTCTTCCCAGACTCCCACTCCACAGTCAAGACCCTGACCCCCGACGTCCCTGGTCCTCTCATTCAGCCCAGCCTCAGCAGTCTGCCAACCGCTGCATGTTCTCGTTTGTTGACTTTCTCTCCTGGGCTCCACAGGTAGGCACCCTGCCCTCTCCACGAGGACACGCTCACTCTGCGTGATCATACAGCCCATCTGGGCCAGTTCTCAGAAGAGCTGTCATAGGATGTTTAGACAGTAGAGAGCTGCCGTCTAAATACCCAGAACTTTCCGTTGGGCATGTGGGTTGACGGGGACAGTCTCAGCTCTTGGGAAGCACAGGTCCTCATTCAAAGTCTGAAAAAGCCCTTTCCACCGAGTGATACACTAGAGTGTTGAAGAACTCAGGCCCTGGAGGCCTAGGTTCAAATCCCAGCTCTGTCATTTCCTAGCGGTGTGACATGGGGCCCTTTAATTAACCTGATTCTTCGTGAACTAACCCACAGGAAGTAACACCTGGCTTGGGTACGGCTGAAAATAGGATAAATATGTGAGGTGCTTAGCACAGCGCCTGGCATGGACTAAGTGTTCGGGATGTATTAGCTAGTATTATTCTCATCAGTGAGATTTCTCCCTAAGCAAGTCAAGTATTGGAAGAACTGCTAAAGTAATTCAGCACCAAATGTGTGACATATAAAATATTTTATTACAAAAAGCTCAGTTGCAAGGCATTTTAGAAGGAACGGAGCATCCCAGACGGCTTTCCATTTTCTGCCATTACACAGGAGAGACTAGGAAAGTCTACCAATTCAAACTAGGATCTTATGCATCCCAGGCTTTGGGCCCTCAAAAGAACTGACGGCATCAGGGGCTCTGAGAACCCCACCTGGGTCTCACCCCAGGGTAATCATCCAGCCTCTCATTCGGCTTAATTCACAAAACGGGCCCATGTCCTTTCTATAAAGCGGGTCATCTTTCCTACCCACAGTTCAGGATACCAGGGAAAAAGCGAAGGCATAACTTGTCTTCTTTTGGAAACAAAACAGTCCTAGTGGAAGCAAAACAGAACCACAATCTAAACCAGTTGCTAGGTATCCTTTCCTAATTGGAATGAGGAGTGTCATCACCGGCGATTCAGAGTCGCGGAAGGACAAGGGGGGAAGATGCCGGTGCCATCCCTGGATGGGGTCACAGCATCACGAGATCCGAAGCAGCAGCTCTTTCCGATGCACCTACTGTGTGAGGTCCTGGGGGGCTGCAGAGTCGCTGCTGAATCCCAGAACCCCTCACCCCCCGGCCCCGTCCAAATTGCTAAGTACACACCGGGCCCCTCCGCTTCTCAACGGTGGCTGAGTGGCTTCATTCGGGATCTGTTGGCGTGGAGGTTGAGTGACAGGAGGGAACACGCCCGGGAGGGGTCGTCAGTCCGGGGGCCGGGAGTTGGGGGCCTTCTCTTGGACCTCATCGTACTGTGGTGGGGGAGTCAGAGGCTCGATGGACGGAGGAGGCACGTTTTTGTCTGGCAGGTTGATCCTAAAGTCTTTGAGGTGAAGCTTTTCGGATTTTATCCTTCGAACTTTCAGCGGCTTCAGGCGTTTGGCCAACTTGGAGTTCTGCCTGTCGGGGGGGTTCCCCGGGCTGGTCTCCACGTCAGCCCTGGTTGTGGTGGGGCTTGTCTCATCCAGCCCCGTCAAGGACTCGTAGGAGGGGAGAGAGATGCTCATCCTGGGGTTCTGGTCCGGTTCCCTTGCTTCCGGGTAGTTTGTGCTCATCACTTCCTCATAGCTGGGGACGTAGTACCTTGAGGAGGCCTCCTCCTCCTCCTCTTGGCTGCAACACACCAAGCACAGACACGGGAGTGTTAGCCTGTGCTCAAGTCATTTAAAATCACGAATAGATGGACTCCAAATCCCATGTTGCCACTGGGACCACGTATGCCAGCCTTGTAAACAACAAATGTGTCCAAGGAGTAATAAGAGCTAACACTTCAACGGTTGGCTATGAGCCAGGCACTGTCCCAAGTACATATGAACCAATGTCATCTTCCTAATGACACTATGGGTTAGGTTCTGTTAGTATACCCATTTTACGGATGGGGAAATGGATACATTGAGGTTAAGTGACTTGGTCATACCTTTAAGAAGCGGCAGGGCAGGAAATGAATGCCACATTCCCAACTGCTACACCATATCATCTGGGAGTTAACCTCCCTTGCCTTTTAGCCTCACACTTAATAGCATGCTGGGTGGGCTATTCCGATACCCAGCTGGGCATCCTTTGACCAAAGACAACATAAACATGCATGAAACAGCTGCACATTTGAAGCAAAATGGTTGTCCCTGGGTAGGGAAGGAATATCTGGAATGTAAAATTTACATGTATCTCGAATTATTCTGTAATTTTGTCTTCCACGTTCACCATTAGACTCAAAGGATAGGTCAGGTCCTCAGCCTTAGTCTCATTTGACTGTTGAAAGAGAAAACCAGAAGGTCAGGGCAGTTTTTACATGTTTATAGGGAGTAATGCCAATAGCCATTTTCCAGCACCCTACACTTGAACCTATATAGGGGATAATGGCCAACACCAGAAACCTCACTGTTTGCCTGGGCTTTCCTCTCATCTCCTTGAGGAATGAACTTGTGAGCTCACAGCCAGGGTGGGTAATGATGGGGGACTGATTTCCTTCTTTGTTCTTTTCTCTATTTCCCAAGTTTTCTAGAATATGCCTGATTATCTTTTACTCTCAGAAAATCGGTTTAACTTTTCCAAAAGAAAAACAACTCCCGTCCCACTATAGAGATAAGACATTCTTACTGAAAATTCAAACGACACAGAAAAATCTAGTGAAGAAGATAAAAACATCCGAAATTGTTCCACCCAGAGACAATCACTGTTAACATTCTGTCGTATACCTTTCCAGATCTTTCTCTAATTCCATAGCCGCAACATTTGATGTGATGAAAACCTTTCCTAACATCCTGTATTATATACAACCTCCTTTTCTCCATGTGGTGGATACGGACCCACATTAGCAAATATAGATCAGTGATGGCTGTGTAGAACTCCACTGAATGGGCATGTCATACTTCAGCCCGACTGATGGATATTAGGTTGTCACCTGTCTTTGCTGTTCTCAGCAATGCTCTGATAAACATATGAGCACAAAACCCTTTGCACTTGTGTGATTGTCTCCCAAAGATAAGCTCTTAGGAAGAGAACTGATAGGTGCACACATCTTTAATATGGCCTCTTACTGTGAACGCCCCTTCAGTAAGGTTATGTCAATCAACACTCCGGTCAGCAACCTACTTCCCTACAAACCTCCAAACCCGGGGGCAGTCCGTCTGGGCCAATATGAAAGCCAAGGAATTACGATGCCTTTTGTTGGTTGTCTGCATTTCCTGACTAATGAGGTTGAACATCTACAGTGTGAATATCTATGAAATGCTTGTTTGTGTCCTTTGTCCATTTTCCTACTGATGTGTTCCTCTTTCATATTCATTTGTAGGGGCTCTTTTTATACTAGGGATATCAACCTTTAGCATATGTTCCCCAATTTACCACTTATCTTTTAAATCTGTTCGTGGCATTTTGGGTCAAAGAGAACACTACTTCCCAACCTGTTCAACTTGAAGCATAAACACACAGGACATTGGGGTAAATGGACAAGCTTCCAGTGTGCAGGCTCTGGCCACCCCGGGAGCCATGCAGAACCCCTGGAGGTGTCAAAATCTTGACACACCTGTAATGCATTCAAGCCACATTATTTGGGAAACTTTGGGACCGAAGGACAAAGGTATCGGTAAAATGATAAACTGTTTTACGGGAGGAAGCCTCCTCGACTAAAATGTTCTCGTCATTGTTGAGCCCTGCACGTGTGGGTGTGCATGTCCATCTCGCGTCCGGGGCGGGTGGCCAGCCTCACCTGTCTTCCTCGTGGGCGTGAGGCTCGACCCCGGGGTGCTGGATGTGCGCCAGCTCCTCAGCGCGCCGCTGCTTCCTCTTGTCACGGATACTCAGGCAGAAGGACAGGAGCAGCAGCATTACCCCGGCCCCGACCAGCACGTAGGCTACGGAGAAGGTCTTGCTCTTGAGAATGCCGCTCCCTATCTCCGTCTTGTTCCCCTGAGCGGTTGGCTTTTCGGTAGCGCTGAACCCGGGGACGAGGTTCCACATGGCCATGATGACCCCGAGGACCAGCATCCCCAGGCCAATGGCAGTCAGCGCGTAGTGCGAGCCGTTGGCCTTGGACTGGGCCATCATGCCAGCGGGAGCGGGGCAAGGCCCGGGTTCAAAGGAAGAAAATAAATAAATAAAAAACGGCAGCAGCAGCAACAAAAAAAACCCCGTAAACGCCTTGCGCTAAATCCCTAGCGCCACCCTGAAAAAACAGCAACCAGACTCTCAAGGGATGGTTTCAAGCAAACGTGAGGCATCCCGTGTGGACAGCTGCGGCTGGGAGGTCTGGAAGGAAAGCAGAGAGAGGAGAGGGGAAAATCAGTGCTGGTCCCAAGTGCTCTGGTGGACACAGCGGCTGTGCTCCTGGAGGTGGGGAGAAGCGGGACTGAGTCACAGGCTCTCGCTGGGCTCGCCTCTGATGCATTCCAGAGGTCTTACGTGCTCCTATTCCTTCTGTGGTCCGCCTACCCCCAACCCGAAAAGGAAAAGCGCGACCTTGCCCTGCAAGAGGCCGGAAAGGTCAGAGCTGCAGGTGGTTCAAACATTTTGTGGGATTTAATGAAGGGCAATAAAATCTCACCTCTTACCGGGTATGGCGAGGAGAGCGAATGCCGGCATGCCTGAGCCATGATCAACGGCTGTGGCAGAATCGCCTGGCTGACCGGCATCGGTCAGTGATACGACCCGGTCCAACAGCCGACTGCGGACCCTCACCACCCTCAATGGCTCCCTACTTCCCGCGGCACAAAATCCAGGCTCCTTGGAATCATGCTCATGGCGGCTCAACCTGGCCCTGCCTCTCCCACTCACGCCCTTCCTCGCTCTCCTTCGCAAACGCCCTCCGGCATTCCTGCCCTTCTCCGATCGCCGGGGCTCAGCCGCCCTTCTGTGTGTCCCGCAAGCCACCAGCAACTACCGTGGCAAGTCTCTCTCCTTCCGTGACCACGTTTTTCACTCTGCTCCTGGGACGTAACAGGGCCCCCCCCCCCCAAAATGTCTGCTGAATCAAACGAATGAAATGAACAGAGGCCGGATGAAGCTGTCCCGCAAGACACGCTTCTTTTCAGCCACACGGAGTTTTGCTTTTCTTAAAGGGGCAGAAGCCTGCACATCCTTCATCTTAGCTGCTGTGCCCAGCTGGATGAGAAACCCTCTCCCGTGAAGCAGCTCAGAGACCTTGTGCTAAAGGCAGCGGTCAGCCATCCTGGGAGTCCGTAACCATTTGCTGGCTGGGAGAGGGAGCCAGATCAGCCAGTGACTTGAAGAGTTGAGGGTAGAACACTTTCAGGGGGCGGGGGAACCAGCGAGCAAGGCTCCTGGCTAATCACTCCTCAATTACGTTATTCCTGCCTAAGCAACTTTTGCAGAACAGTAAAACTTTACAGCTGTTTCGACGGGCAAGGTCCTGTTTGCCGTTCTGCATTCTTTCCGCTCCTTGCGAAAGGACGGCTAACCAGGCCACGTGAAAGCCGATGCTGCCGAGATATTTTCTCATCAAGCACTGGGCTCCATCTGAAACTGGCCACTTTGTTCAAAAATACTCTAAAAATAATTGGGATAACATCCTCTATCGGCTTGAAGTCAGTTCCTTCTCTCTTTTTTTTTTTCCACTCAACAAATATTTCTTGTGCGTCTGCTAAGCAGTGTTAGGTGCTGGAGAAATACTGGTGAGCAAGTTAAGAATTAGGGGGGCTTCCAGGTCAGCAGGAAAACAGTCTACAGGGAATAAGAAAGTGGGAAGAAAGGAACTGTGGCACTAGGCAGCTGGGTGTCTTAAGTCAGGCTGGAGGGCATATGGAAAGTCTCTGTGAGAGAAGCCCCACTTCACATAATAGGATCTGCATCTGCCCCTGAATGCACTGGGCACGTGTGTGTACATACATGCACACCCATGCATGCGTGCTGGTATATGACCATGCACATGTATGCATACAGAGCACTGAACAGGGAGCCCTGACTCCATCCTTATTGATTTTCCCCCAGGGCTGGTTGGGGCCGCGGGTGGTGAGAGGGGCAGCTCTGGCCTTTGTAGGCGCCTCTGCCCTTCATCCTGGGATTTCCTTGCCCAGATTTTGTTAAGCAACTGTCCGTTCCTGCTGGAGACATTTGCAGCGAGACCAGCCGGGAACAGTCTACGGTATACACAAGGCTGTGTGTTTCTCACATCACTCACGGCCGGCGAAGGGAAGGAGGGGTTTGGCAGCCCTAGGAATGCATAGGTCCTGCCAAATGGATTGGAGACAAGGCCAGACTTGGAGGGCTCCGTGGTGGAGAAGTGCAGCCCGAGCCTCGTGCTGGAAGCAGGAGAGATGAAGAAACCATTTACTGAGCACCTGCTCAGGGCCAGACAGGCAGGCTTCGTTCCCAGGAGGCTGACAGCCTGTTTACTAAACCAGCGATGGGGCCATGTTATCTCCCCCTGCTTCCTCTTCTCATTAATTCTCAATTCAAGCTTTGCCTTATGCTGTCACGTGAGTAAAACACGTCCCCGATGAGAGACACGGGCAGAGATGAACATGTCAGAATTAACACATTTTCGGCCTGTTAAATTGTCAATGACTGAAAACAGGCACTAATACTCAGTGTGGGTGAGGGTGTCGGGATGGGCAATTTCATACAATGTTGCTGGATGGCAAGTTTTGGCATTCGTGGATCAAAAGTTTCAAAAATGTTTATACCCTTAGGCTCCATTTAATTCCCACTTCTAAGAATTATGCACAGGGCAAGGATATTCATCATAGCTTTACAGTAGCGAGAAACTAGAAACTACTTAAACAGCCAATAATCTGGATTTGGTTAAATAAAATATGGTACATGCACTTATTCAATTATGGTCTCAAAGCAGCTATTGATACATTTTAAAGTCAAACAAGAGTATGTTCACTGTGATTCTAATTTTAATAAAACTCCATACATGGGTCTGTATATATGAATATACAGGGGAATGGGCCGAATGATCCTACTTATGTTAAAATAAATACTTTCCTGTATGCAAACATGTATGTAAAATCCCAGAAAAGGGGCACATTCCAAACTTGTGCCAAAGATTGCTTCTGGGGATGGAGGGGGCTTGGGAAGTGTAACTTTTACTCTATTTCTGTATTTTGAATTTTCTACAATCAGAATGTGTTGTCACAAGGCAACAGAGCTTGGTAGTTAAGTGTGAGCTTTGGAACGAGGCTGCCTGGACTCTGATCCTCACTCTGTACCTTCCCAGATGAGTGACCTTGGACAAGTTACTTAACCTCTCTGTGCCTCAGTTTCCACAACTGTAAGATGGAGATAAAAGCTCTCTAGGACGCACCTCATAGGGGAGTTATGATACATAAAAAAGTAAATAGACCTAAAGTACCTAGAATAGTATGTGACCAGCACATGGTAAATTCTTACAGAAAGGTTTGTTACTTAATATTATTTAAAGCCTGCATTCTCAATGGGGTGAGATCACCCACAAGGGGGAAACAACTGGCTCTTGGGGATGGCGCAAAATAATCTTACCTGTTACAATAGTCAGTGGTCCTCCAGATCCCCAGCATGTCGGGCATGACAATTTCATGGGGCGGGGGTTGGGAGAGCATTACAAAAAGAAGGTCTAAAAAGACTCCTCCGGGAAGGAACGATAGTCGGGGAAGAAAAGGTTGAGAGACACCAATGAATGTATTAAATTAAATTTCAAAACACTCAAATTATACAAACCATGATGTTTATAGTTATTTTCTCTGTGTGCTGGGATTAGAATGATTTCTTTTCTTTTTCTTTCTGGGAGGATAAGAATTGGAAAACACAGAAATGTGTTGCTTTTCAAATAAGAAAATGAAATAAAGGTGTTTTTTGGGGGGGGGTTCATGGCAGGGTTATGTGTCCAATGGTAGCTTAAAACCGTTCGTCGTTTCCACCCTCCCTCTGGAGACCAGATCTCCACGGTTCACTGGGGGTGTGGAGACCCAGTTCCCTGAGGTGCAGCTGGAAGCTATTTATCTTGTTTCTGGCTTGTTGACCCACGTTATATTTAGCATGGTGTTCTTTCCCTTCCAAAAATAATGGAAAGAAGCTAATTTTGTGCTTAGAGGATTTGGACCACATAGTTTCCAAGATGTCCCTAAAACAGAGGAGCCTTGGTGAACTGCCTGGGGTCCCAGCTCAGCCGGACTCACCTCTGGACCCAGGAGTTGGATCCATCATGGCCCAGGTTCAAGGCAGCCCTAAGGGATAAGTGAGTGATCCTGTATCTGGGTTTTCAAGAAAACGGTGAACCAGTTAAGAGAGGCACCTACCTGTTGTTACCTAGGGAGCCTCCAGGCAGGCCTGACAACAACTCTTCATGCTAAAATCTTGAGTTAAGGATCCACCTGTAAAAAATCAGAAAAGCAGCTTTCTAAGTAGGCTGTGAGCATGTCAATTTGAGGTACTCCTGGGGGAGGCACGTGTTTGCTTTTTGGAGGGAAGGTATATGCAAAAAAAATTCAAGATTCTGTACCAAGAGTGGGGCTGCAGAAGGATGATGATATGGTGGCTACACTAATAAAATCTTTCCATGGTTTTCTCCATCTTACACAAGTGCTCCTGAGAGTAAAAGGAGGAGAAACACTCCCCAGGTCACGTTATGAGGAATCTGTAATCTTGACCCCCAAAGCGACAAGGCAGGAGAGGAAAATGACAGGTCAATTTGATCTGCTAGCACAGAAACAAAAATCCTAAACACAATATCACCTAACGGAATCCAACATTTTTAAAAAAGGTTTACCCCAAGAATGTAGAGTTGATTCAACATTAGAAAATCGAATAATGTCATGTCCCAGGAGAAAGGATAAACCACGACAGCAGCTGCCTATGCAGTTATAGTCCAGTGGAGTACTACACGGCAGAGAAAATGAATAAACTGCAGCCACATGCACCAGCGTGGCCCATTCTGACACATGTGAGGTTGAGCAGGAAAGCAAATAGCAGAAGAACACACACAGCATGATTCTATAATAGTTAGATGAAGTTCAAAACCAGGCAATGTATTGCTTTATCTTTGTAATTATTAGGAAGAAAGGCAAAATTATAAACTAAAATTTAGGATAACAGTTATCTCCCTGAAGGAGTGAGAAATGGGGCTGGGGAGGAAGAGTGAAGGGTACAAGGATGTGTATTAAATTATTTCCTAAACGTCACATATATCTTATATATACTCTTCTGACTGGCTGGAATATTTTGCAATAGGAGATTCTGAAAGTCCGTCAATGTCTTTCCGTAACTCTTAGCATAAAATCTGAACTCCTCTGCTGTGGCCTTCAAATCCCACCAGACTAGACTGGGCTCCTGCCTCTCTCATATCTTATCTCTTGGCTCACCAACCCTCTGTGGCTTCCTGTCTGTTTCTAGTCACACCAAGCATACCCTGCCCCAGGGCCTTTGCACTTACTTTTCCTGATACCCGAAACCTTTCCACCTGTCTCTTTTGTTTGTCCACTTCTTTACTACTTCTGCCTCTCAGCTCAGATGCCACGTCCTCAGTGAGGATTTCCTTGACCACACTACAAATAACGTCCCCTCTCTCACCCAGCTACTCTCAAGCCCCATGCTTCGGTCCCTATGACATTCCGTCTCCTGGATGGATGACATTAACTCAGTCTATGATCGTCTCGTTTTGCTTTCCTGTTGCTTCCTTGTCTCCCCCACTGGAGCGTAAACTCCCTGAAAGTAAGTTCTCGTCTGCCTTGTTCACCTCTGTATGCCCAGCACCCAGCACAGTGTGCCAAGACCATACCAGCTGCTTAATAACTATTTGTAGAAAGAATGAATGACTATCTAGCAAGTTGAAAAGTTTAACTGATGTCCCATATCAATTAGGGGAAATGCCTAGTCCAAGGTTGGCACCGAGGAGGAGAGGATTAGATAGAGCTAATTTTCAGGATACCCACATCTTGTGTCTGTATGCAAATGATTTGCCAGCAACATGGGAAAGGCACCCAGGTTAAATGGGACTTCCATTCTGACCCGAGATGGTGACTCTATCAATATTCCCTGGTGGGCTTTGAGGTTTCAGCTGGTCCCTGGTCTTCCCAGCACGTAGGTAAGCACCCAGAGCTTTGTTCCTCCAACCTGGGCAGCTGCTGTCTTTCTTCCCGTACATCTTTGACCAAGTAGAGCCAGAGCCAGGGACTTCCCTGGGGACAGGGGAGGGGCTGTGCCCTGGGGAGAGTAGTCACAGCTCTGACATCTGAGCGCTCACCAGGCTGAGCTGGGGGTGGGGCGTTGGGGGTGGTCATTATCACCAGTCCACACTTGGATTAGAGTCTCTCTATATAGACATAGAGACAATATGAAGACAATGATTTAAAGAAAATCAAACGATAGAAAACAGCAGTGCTCTGGCTGAAACAGCACAGGCTTCCAAGTGTTGATGGGCAAGCCTTCCCTTGCCCCGCGTCTCGCCGAATCCCAGCAATTCTCTGGAACACAGTTTAGAAACCTGGGCTCTGATCTAGACCCTCACGTGGCCTTTGAGCTCTGCCCTGTGGCCCCGGAAGGCACAGTTCCAGAAGCGTCCAGCCTGGCCAGCTTTAGGGGGAGGAGATTCTCGGCAGTCGGAGGTGTCTGGCAGCACAACCGGCCCCCGTGACAAAGAGACTCCTTGACCATTCTCCCCGAGCCCCAAACTCTTCCTGCCAAGCTGCATAATTGGGAAAGGGATCCCCAGCTCCATTCGCAGGAACCAGGCTGTGCTACATTCCCATCACAAAGGAAGAATTCAGTGGGGCCCTTTGGCCAAGTTTCAGCTCACAATCACTTTTGTCACCAAGTTCCAGTCCCATGCCACAGGGAAGGGGTGGGGGCCGGACGAAAGGCTCTGAGCCACCGCTGCCGCTGCCCCTGTCCCACCGGGGAGTTTCAGGCTACCTCCCCAAGAGCCAAGGTCAAGGGGTGTCGGGTTCCTATTCTTTTAGAACAGGTTCTTGTAGACTGTGCACTCAGGAAAAACAGAAAAGCACTGTGCAAATGAGTCCTAAAGGTAGAGGAGAGAGGAGGGCTGCCTGAGCCAGAGAGCGCTGATGGGAAAAAGAAAAAGAAAGCATATTGAGTAAACTGCGAGGCAGAGTAATGATAATAATAGGAACAGTTCAAGAAGGAATCAGGCACCCTTTCTAAAGGCATCCAATCCTCACAGATGCCCTTCAAAGATGATTAGCCCCACTATATCTGAGTCTCCGAGAGGTTAAGTAATTTGCCCTGGGACACACAGCTGTAAGCTGCAGATTCAAATTTCACAATCAAATCTAGCTGACTTGGAAGCCCACCTCCTTTCCCTTGCACCACACCAGCCCCCCGTGGGCCACTCCCTGGGTGGGGCACGCAGGCCAGAAATGGGCAACACACAGTTCACCCCTGGAGATACTTCATCACCAGAGCATGAGGGGTAACATATGTGCATTTCTTTTAAAATGACTTTTTAAAGAATTTGTTTCCAACCAATTCCTGGGTCCCTACCGTGTGCCAGGGGCTTTGGGGGATACACAGATGTGTGAGACTACCTTTACAGTCCAGCAGGAAGACAGGTGATTCTTTCTTATAGAAGGGAAGTGAACATCAGGTAGGAGGGAACGTGCGTTGGATGCCGACTCAGTGCCAGGCCCTCTGTTGAGCTCTTTCCATGCATAATCATTTAACAGTTATTAGTTCTACCTAGGACACTGAGGTTCAGAGAGGCAAAGTGACCGGTCTAAGGTCACACAGCTAGGCAGGGGTAAGGTATGTCTGATTTTAAAGCCCATGCTTTGCACCACTAAGCACTAAGACGGGGTACGTAAAATGAGCCTACAGAGAGAGGGACCAATTCACTTTGAAGGGGGCAGGAAGGAGGAGGCTAAAGCAGCAGCTGTGTAGGACCTGGAGGCATCTGTAACCTTTCCTTGGGCGGAGTTTGGGGGCAGGAGGAGATAAGGTGTCCCGTGGGAAGGGTTCAGCCTGGGAAAGTGCACAGAGATGGGAGAGCAGACACCTCCCAGGATGCACCACTTCTTGCAGAGAAAAGAGGCAGCTTCCCCTCCTCAGTATAAGACATCAGTGAATTTTATAAGACCTGACGTCTCCAGTCTCCTTGCTAATCCATGAAGTGTTGGTGAAATTAAGGAAGGAAATTAAGGAAGGCAAATTCAAGTCTGAAGACTCCAGGAGCCATAAACAGAAGGAGCAAGTTAACAAACCAGGTATCTTTTCTTCGGGAGCTTGACACGGTATCTTTCTCTAAGCGAGTGGCTGGCGTGTGACCCTACTTACAGGGCTGGCGCTGGGCACCCAGTCTCGAGGGCTCCAGCCACACTCAATATTTCTCGGGAAATGTGACATCTCTATGTGTTCCCTGCCAGGATGGAGTCTGAGAGCTCCTGTCACCATCAAAGCGAGTCTGACACCCTGATCCTTCTCCAGGCTCTAGGGATGAGCCACCAGTGGCCTCCCGCTCTGGTAAGCAGGGCCGAGTACAGGCTCTGACCACGCAACCCGGCCGCCCCGACCCCAGCCCCAGCCCCCCGTCAGCGACTGTGAAATATCTGCTCCTGCTTCCTGGACACTGCCTGTGTGCCGGGCTCACGCTAAGCGCTCTGCACGGGTCAGCACCTTTTTTCTGCCCCACAACCATATGAGGAGGTCCCCAACTTTGTCCATGTTATCACTTAATACACTGAGGCATAGAGAGGTTGAGAAACTTGCCCAGGTCTCACAGCTTAGAGGTGGTGGCCCCGAGCACAGTCTCCCCGTTCAGAACTTCCTCATCCTCGGAACAACAAAAAACCAGCCTTTCAGCCAAGCTTGATGAACTCAGATCAAGGCAGGACAGCATCCCTGTTACTAAGGGCTGGCTCCACGGTCCCGCCACTGAGGCGACCCTCTGGGCACGCGGATGAAGTTAAGCGAGATGTCACGGCCGACCTGTGACCAGGAGCACAGACGCCTGAGGCTGAGCTCCGAGCCTGGGGAGGCAGGAGGACCCGGGACCTGGTGGGGAGAGACTGGAGTGCGGAGCACATCTCACCTCGCTGTCCCCGGTCAGGGCACTGGCTGCCGGCCAGGCTCGTGTGAACCTGGGCACCGCCTGGACACACCATTTGTCCTTGTGCAGTGGGCCGTTTTGGACACCAACTTGATTCGTTTGGTTTATCCTTCTCAAGAGGCATTTTGAAGCACAAAGTACAGGAGGGCAGAGGGGAGAACTTCTAAAATCGGGGACTACGGAGGTTGACTGCAAAGGTCAACTCCACTCACCACGTGGTGGGCTCCGGACCAGAGGCTGCGTCCGTATCTCAGCTCTGCTACTTAATTGTTACCTAGAAGGGTGAATTCTTACCTCTCTCAGCCTGTCACCTCATCTGTAAGAGGGGAATGATACTGGGATCTACCTCACCGGGCTGTTACGCGTTAGGAGCTCCAAGTTTTGAGTTACAGGTACTTATTCATGCACTCAACAAACTAGTCACTGAGCACCCACCACGTGCCAGGGCCCGCTCAAGTGCTGGGGACAGAGGAATGAATAAAACAGACAGAAGCTTTGTCTCGCAGAGCCCACAGACCACCAGCCTAACAGAGAAAAGGCTATAGGATGTTGGCTGGTGATCCAAGCTAGAGGAAAGCTGTGATGCTGGGCTGGGCAGGAGGGAGAGCTGGCGGTGCCAATTTAAAATCTGGCGGGCAGGGGGACTTCGCTGGCCGTCCAGTGGTTAGGACTCTGAACTTCCACAGCAGGGGGCATGGGTTCGATCCCTGGTTGGGGAACGAAGATCCCTCACGCTGCATGGGTGGCCAAAAAATAAAATCTGCTGGTCAGGGAACACAGTCACTGGGTAAGGGATATCTGAGCAAAGACTGGAAGGAGGTGAGGGCTCCAAGGAAGCATGTGGGAGATCTGGGAGAAGGGCACTTCCTACAGAGGGACCCACAGAACGAAGGCCCTGAGCCGGGAGCCTGCCTGACAGTTTCCAGGGACAGTAAAGATGATGTATTAATGAGTGAAGGCATTAAGGGCCTTCTCCCAGCGCCTGGCAGAGAACGACTGCTCTAATGACACGTCAGCTGTCATTTACACACCTGTGGAGGCAGGTGAGAGGCCATCCACATTTAAAGAGGCCCAGAACGCGTGGGTCGCTAATTCAAGGCCATTTAAGTTGGGGACGGAGAAGAATCCGGGGTCCACTTCAGGGCTATTTGTGACTCACCACCCTGTGTTTCTCAGAATTTGGGAAAAGGCATGTGGGAGGCTGAATAATAGCCCCCAAAGATATGCAGATCTTAATGCCCAGAATTTGTGACTGTTGCTTTATATGGCAAAAGGGACTTTCCAGATGTGATCACCTCAAGGGTCTTGAGGAGATTAGCTGGGATTATCCAGGTGGATCCAATTTAATTACAAGTGTCCTTATAAGGGGGAGGCAAAAAGTCAAAGGAGGAAGTAGGAAATGTGATGACGGTAGGAAGAGGCTGGCATGATGAGGGGAGAGGTCCCGAGCCAAGGAAAGCAGGCGGCCTCGAGAGCTGGGAGAGGCAAGCACTCAGATTCTCCCCTAGAGGCTCCAGAAGGAGCCAGCCCCTCCGACACTGTGACTTTAGCCCACGAAACTGACTGCAAGAGAATAAATCTGTGTTGTTTTCAGACCCCAAGTTCGGGGTAGTTCCTTATAGCAGCCACAGGAAATGAATACTGGCAGCATTCGTGTTTATACCTTTCTATGGGCACCTGCCAACACTTGGACTGTTTGGTTACCCAGTAGTTGGTTTAATCAGGCACAGTTCCTTAGTCTTGATAAAACCAATCTCTTGGTGAATTTTGCACCCATTCCTTGTGGGACCAGGCTGAAGGCAAGCTGGGCAACCCAGCGTCCCTTGACCTGGTGTACAGGTTAATCCGAGATTCCACTCTCGAGCCAAGTCTGCACCTGTTCTAACTGCTGGGATAGCAACTGTGATAAAGGCTAGCACTCTCAGCCTTATATCAGCAAGCTCTTCTAGTGGCTCAAAGCTACAGTTCCTAAACCCTGGGGACAAAGCAAGGCGGATGTCTATTTTATGTGGTCTTTATAGGAGGGGCTTTAAACCAAAACCAGAGGTGTGTAGAGGAGAGACAGACTTTGCAGAACCAAAGCCCTCCCCCTGCCCAGGCCTTTATCAGACTGGCCCTGATTCTGGAGACTAGGACACAGGCTGAGAAAGTTTATCCTGCCCATATCTGGACATTTTCTGTTTTAGCTACAGCAAACGCTGCCTCCATAGAAGTGGTTCCCAAACCTTCTGCCAAGAGCCCTTTGGGAACACAGCTGAGCTGTCCAACACTCTCTCCACCCCCTCTTTCCACCTGCAATTCCTACTTGAAGCATTTTAGCCAGAGCTGCTTTCTCCAGCCCCCTGGCCTCCACCTGCTTCTGATTTTTAGGAAGTCACTTGTCACACTCAATTCTTTTTCCAACGGTTACATTTTGGAATTGTAGCAACACCCATGAACATTTCCTAAGCACTCACCAACTGCCAGGCACTGTGCTGGGTGCCTTCCATGCATTTTTTATTATTATTAATAATTCTGTTTATTATTGATAAAATTTAGTATATTTCACATATAAATATTCATTAATCAGCTATTATTACTATTTATTTAATATAATTATATTTTGATTTACTCTTTACTATCCTGTTTAAATTTCCCTAAAACCCTAATGAGGAAGTTTCTATAATGATCCCTGTTTCGCAGATGAGGAAACTGAAGTTCAGAGAAGTTAAGGTACCTACTCAAAGTCACACAGCGAATGGTACAGCAAAGGTTCAAACTGGATATGTCTGATTCCAGAGCTAGCATGCCCCACCACCCACTGCCTCCCGTCCCAGTCCCCACACTGCGATGGAGAGTCCCCTCTCCACGCCCTGGCTGCTGGAAGCCCTCCCTAGGCTGACCTCAGCCTCTGTGGTCCGAAGGTAGAATTCCTTGTTTTCCTTCCCCTCATTTCCCCTCCATAAGAACCAGCTTCCCCCGTGTGAGTTACTCAGTCCCCTGTAACCCTGATACTCATCTGGACAGACCTGTAAATAATTGACACTGATGTTTAATCATAAAACCAGAATCGAGGTTAAAACGGGGCAGCCTGCAGGAGAGGAGGAGAAAAACAGCTGAGGGAGGGGAGCTTGCTTTAGGGGGCTTGGGACCTCTTTCACATTGGGAGATAAAACAGGAACTACCCCTGGCCGAGAGCTTACTACCCCCATGGCATAGCCCATGCTTTCCAACATCTTCTCCCTTGTTGCTTCCAGCAGCCTGTGAGGGAAGTGCTGCTGTAACCCTCACTTTACAGAGAGGTCAAGGCACAGTCAATGCAAGGGTTGGAGTTAAATCCCTCTCTGTCCAGAGGTGATTAGAACAGACAGAATCGACCTCACAGGGCTGAGGAGTGAATGTTTTATCCACATTAAGTGTGCATTAAGTGGGTATACAGGAAGCGCCAAGACATGGTACAGCAAGGGAAGGAGGATTCCCCCGGCCCACACTCACCACCACCCACTCACTCCCCCAGGTTTTAAAGTCTCCTAGGAACTGAAAAAGACTCATTCTGCTTTCTTTGCAACCAACAGGTGATACCGCAGTGGCCTCTTCATCTACAGATGAGCCCCGACGGAACTGCTGTGGCACAAAACGATTTCTCAGGGGCCTCAGAGCGCACAGCTCGGCTGCCTCTCCTCTCTGCCATCCGATCTGTAAGTGCCAACCAGGACCCAGCTAAGTGCTGGGAAAGGGGTGACCTTTTCAGGGATGTGCCAGACACAGTTGGCTAAGGTGAGATGTCACCTGTAGGGCACAGCTCATCTCCAAGCATAGGGCACCTCCTGAGAGGAGATAACAACTCACTAGCCTGACACTCAGTAGGATGGTTTTGTTTTGCCTGCGTGTGGTTCCCAATATCCACTCTTCCCTTCCTCCATTGTTAAGAAAACTTCTGATGCTCAGTTTCCCGTGGCTTATCCAGCTTCTCGGGCAGCATTATCCAGCTTCTCGGGCAGCTGGCCGTGCCATATGACTAAATTCTGGCCGACAGGATATAAACAGAAGTGAGTGTCAGGGGAGAGGGTTCAGGAAGGGTTCTTAAATGGAAGGGACGTGTCTCCCCCCCACCCTTTCCTACTGGCTGTAATGCAGATATGATGGCTGGATCTCAGCAGCTATGCTGGAACATGAGGTAGACGATGGCAAAGCAACAAGACAGAAGGGGTATGGGTTCTTGGTAATCACAGAGCTAGCCTGCCAGCCCTGGACTGCTGACCTCTGGACTCTGTTTACTTGGGAGAAAAACAGAGATTTATTTTATTGAATTTACAGTCACTTAGGGCTTTTTACCACCTGAACCAGCCCAGACCTGGTGAATAGTAACAGTGAATTTATTTGTAAGACTCAGTATGGTCTTTCCGAGACAGCCAGAGCCAGAGGTGGGGAAAGAGGGGAGCCTGGGCAAAGAAGCCAAGAAGGGCTCCCCAGGCAGAGGAAAAGGTCCCCAGAAGGTACAGGGTCCAGAAGTTCCAGGAGGAGGTGTCGAACAAGGAGGCGCAGCAGTTAGTCTCAAGCACCCTAGACGAGTTCAGAGGATGCTGTTGTTCCTGCCCAGTGACCACTCCTAATCCTGGTGCAACAGCACTCTAGTTTTCCTTGGCCAGGGCCTCTCCACTCTCAGCCCAGGTGTCTGACCCAAACTCTGGCTCCACGGGCGGGCATATGCCCCAGGTCTGGCCAATCAGGGCATTGTATGCCCCTGGGATGGTTGCCCTGGGGAAGAAAGATAAAATGGAATAGGGGAGGGGAGAAAAAAAGAAAACGAAATAATAACAATAATAAAACAAGAGAGTGGTCCAGCAAGGGCCACAGATGATGATGTGGCACAAAGTAAGGGCTGGATTAACCCAACCTTCTGAGCTGAGGCCCCGCACCTCTGCCTACCACCCCACAAAGAAATGCTGGTTCCCCAGTTCCACAACAACCCAGCCGAGAGAAGCCACAGAGCCGAACGTGGCCAGCGTAATCCCAAGCTGATTGCGGTAGGAATGGACCGATGGCTGCTCAGCTCCACTGGGCGGTGCGAGTGACGCCAATCACACCCAGGTGGCTGTTGGGATGGCCAGTGGGAATTCGCTGTATGCAAGGGCTGCACTGTCCAGTACAATGGCCACTAGCCACGGGTGGCAAAGGAGCTCCTCAAGTGTGGCTGGTCTGCAGTGAGATGTGCTGTAGAAGTGTAAGATACACACCAGATTTCAAAGACTTAGAAAGAATAAGAATATCTCATTAACATTTTAAATTAATTCCATGCTGAAATGATCTATTTCAGATATACTGAGTTAAATAAAATATATTATTAAAATTAACTTAGCCTGTTTCTTTGTACCTTTTAAAAACATATGGTTCCCATTTAAAAGTTAAATTTAAAATTACATATGGGGCTCACATTCTATTTCTATTGGGCAGGGCTGTTCTGAAATGTTAGCTCTCGAGGGTGGGAATTTCTGTCTGCTTTGTTTGCTGCTTTCTCTCAGTCCTGGAACGGGCCTGGTCCATGCAGGAGGAGCTGAATAAATGTTCACTGAGTGAATGCAAAGCATGACGGGGAATTCCCTGGGGATCCAGTGGCTAGAACTCGGCACTTTCCCTGCCGTGGGCCTGGATTCGATCCCTGGTCGAAGAACTAAGACCCTGCAAGCCACGTGGTGAGGCCAAGAAGAAAAAAAAAAACTTAAAAAAAAAAGCATGACATAGTGGTATCAGGAAATTTAATAAAAGAAAGAGTAGGAGACTTCCCTGGTGGTCCAGTGGTAAAGAATCCGCTTTCCAGTCCAGGGGACGCAGGTTCGATCCCTGGTCGGGAACTAAGATCCCACATGCCGCAGGGCAACGAAGCCCACGCGCCACAACTAGAGAGCCCGCATGCTGCAAACTATAGAGCCCACGTGCTCTGGAGCTCGCACACCACAACTACAGAGCCCACACACCCTGGAGCCCTTGCACCACAACTTAGGGAGAAGCCCGCATGCCACAATGAAGGTCCTGCGTGCCAACACAAAGACCCGATGCAGCCAAAAAATTTTTTAAATAAATAAAAATTTTAAAAAATTAAATAAAAGAATGAGTAGCTGACCTCGTGGTGTCATGAAAAATATAGAGTCCGTTGGACCTTTGTTCAATTTGGTACACCCATCCCTGGCAATGCACTTCACCTCTGCAAGCCTCAGTTTCCACATTCGTAAAAGGGAGATGCTGCTTCTGAGGATCCAGTGATGTAACCAAGGCCAGGTCTGGCCCAGAATCGGAGACTGCTCGCTGCCCCCGCCATGTGTGTGGGAAACCTGGGAAAGTGAGAGGCTGGAGGGCTCTGCCGAGGAGCTGTTGCTATTTTGGGTGAGTGAACGATAAACCCAAGTGACGTGCCAGGTTGTGGCCTCCGGCAGCTGCTAAGAGGTGCCTCTACTGCTCCCGCTGCTGGAACCGCAGCCCGTTTCCCTGTCCAGACGGGCAGCAGCAGCTTGGAGATAGGCCCAGAGCTGGTGTCAGCAGTGACTGAGGACCGGGGGAGGCACCCTCCGTGGGCACGTGTCATGGCCCTGATTGACGAATCCCCAGCGTGACAGGACAGCTGTTTTCAGAGGCCTTCCCAGAGAAGAAATTAGTGGTGAAACATGCACCTGCATTTCAGATGGGCTCTGTGAGAACATGGAGGCCGGACAAGGTGGGGAAAGTGGCTGCAGCGACACCCAGCAGGGGCTCCCAGGGCCAGGTGAGATGCTGGGGACCAGCGACTGCTCATCATCTGACCGTCAACACAGACGAAAATCTGATAAACACCCATGGACACCCCCCGCCCCCGCCAAGAGGGGCTGTTAGTTTCCTGTTGCTGCTGTAATGCTGCAAGAAGTTACCGTAAATTTAGTGGCTTAAAGCAGCACAAATTCATTCTCTTACAGTTCTGGAGGTCAGAGGTCTAAAATCAAGGTATGAGCAGGGCTGCATTGCTTCTGGAGGGTTTAGGAGAGAATCCGTTTCCTCACCTGCTTCTGCTTCTAGAGGCCGCCTGCAATCCTTGGCCCCTCCTCTCCATCTCCCCACCTCCGCTTCTGTCGTCACATTTCCTTCTCTGACTCTGACCCTCCTGCCTCCCACTTACAAGCATTCTTGTGACTACATCATGCCCATCTGGATAATATGAATCTGCAGAGGCCCTTTAACCATATAAAGTAACATATTCACAGGTTCTGGGATTAGGATGCGAACATCTTTTGGGAGGGGGGGGTCATTATTCATTCCCAATTTCATTATTCAGCATACCCTAAGGGCCCCCAGGCACACCCCTGCACATCAGGGGTTCACTGGCGTTCCACTGACTGTCTGCCAGGAAAAGCATCCCCACTCAGGTATCAGGAGCACCTGGATATAGACTAGGTGTGTCATTACAAATGGGGGCGAGGATCACATATTTTAAAAGAGGGCCTTTTGTTTTCAGAAACCTGCATCTTTCAGTCATGATAAGAACAGCTAACATGCATTGAATGCTTACTCTGAGCCTGGATTATCTCATTTAATCTTTACAAACACGCTGCCACCATCCCCGTGTTACAGATGCCCAGAGAGGTCACGTGACTTGCCCAAAGCCTCACGTTAATAAGTAGCAGAATGAGGCCGTGAACCAGATAGTCTGAGTCCAGAGTCCCCCTAAAATTCTGCCTCTCACCTGCCCCCAAGCCATGCTTTAAAGAACGAGTTTTTAAACATCTACACGCTGCTTCCATGAACACGGCAATCCTTTGTCTAATATCAGAATCAGAGATTTGCTGATGACAGAGATGGAACGGATGTGTCCAGGACCACTCAGTGACAAAGATGCAAGTCAGTGTCTTAAGTAACCTGCTTAGAGCTAAGGGTCCAGGCTGAGTACCGACCCTGCACCTCTCCTGGCCTCGCTCAGCCCCTGGGACTGGGGGCTCATGGGGCTGCCTGAAGCCCCATCTCATGTGCAAGGACTCTGCCTCTCTCTGAGCTGCCACAGCACAGTGTTAGGGGTTGTGACCCAACACCCACACTCAGAGCCCTTCCTGGGCCCGAGCACCGAGCTGGACGCTCTCACACAACATCTTTGTAGCCCGAATCATCAAAGCTCTCTCTGGCTGCTGCCTCATCCCCACCGTAAGATGAGGGAAGGGGGTCGAGGATGCAGAACAGTCAGAGACGACAGCCTCTGTCCAGATTCGAACCTGGATCATCTACCCGGAAGCCCCACAGTGGGTGTCACGGTCTCCAGTGCATCTGTGGGTGTTCCGGTCATGTCCCTTGTCCCCCTCAGGCCAGGAGCTACGCCTCATCATCTCTGCCCCACAAGGGGCCTGGACAACACAGGAGTTTATTAAATATATGCAAGGTCTGGCCCTTAATCTACCTTGCAGGGTGTTTAGATCTGAAGATCAGCTGAGGAATCATAACTCCATGCGTCTTGGCACAGAACGTTATCACCGAAGCAAAGGTAGCCAGAGCAGGTGAGGGTGATCAAGGGTTGCCTCTAGGTGGTTAGCAGGAAATAGAGGGCGGGAGAACCAGGCCTGTCCTTGAAAACGTTATCGCCAAGGTTATAATGTACATCTAGCAAACGGATACACACAGAGCAAGAAAGGAAGCAGGAAGGGAATGCACTGGAAGGGCATGCGGTGTCAGGGGACAGGCAGACATGCCCGAGGGGACTGCCGTCTGTGTCCTGTGGGCCAGGCACTGTGGCAGGCACCGAGATAGCCAGCAGCAGCAAAACGTCCTCAGCCTTGTACACCCAAGAGGGGCAAAAGAGAAGAAAAACTAGGAGACCTGACAGATTGGGGAGGGGGACAGGAAGGAAAAAAGAGGCACAAACAACCCAAAGAAGGAGAGAAAAGTGAACAAAAATGGAATGGACACCATGAAAGCATGGCAGGAGGAAGAAAGGAGAGGAGAGGCAGGAGTAATGAAGGTCTAGTCCCTGATGAGGCAGGGGAGTTGCCAGGACGCTGCTCGAGGCTGCGTGGTG
>NW_020173679.1:4423678-4464116 GCF_003031525.2 Neophocaena asiaeorientalis asiaeorientalis
AGGGGGAGGGGAGGGGAGGGGGTTGGGGGGATTCTTTGAAAGGAAAGGTGGATCTGGTGCTGGGCCTCACGCTCTCACTCTGCGGCGGTTGCCTCTCTGGTCAAACAGCCGGGCCTCTGCCATGCTGGCTGCTGTCGCAGGGACCTGCCCAGCGCACGGTTTGTATGTACGGACACAGTCACGGAGAGCCCTAGAGCGGGGTCGCTGGGACCCACACTGGCCACCCTGCATTCATCGCGGCGGTTGCCCGAGCACAAAGGGGACAAGCGAGCTGCGCCCTGGGGAGCGGCCATGCTCCAGGAGGGCCACCTCCTGCTTGGCCCAGGCTGACCTCACACCTCACCTGCATACTGGCCACAGAGGCTTCCTCCACGGCCTCCCTGCCTCCCGGCCTCCCGTCTCTCCACTGCTTTCAGGGGGCTCTTTCCCAAAGGCAACTGTGATCACACCACCGGCGTCAAGACCCCTCCATGGCTCCCCAGGGCCCTCAGGATAAAGCCCTGCTCACAGGCCCCTGGCACCTGCCTGCTGCCCCCCTGGAGCCTGCCGATTTCCACGCAGTTCCCACGCACACTCTCATGGCATCCTCCCCACGACCCAATGTCCGCAGATAACGTAACTGAGGCTGGGAGAAGGCTCCGTGACCTCTGCAGTCTCCCACTGGCGGAGTCGCCGTCCTCCTCACCAGGGCTGGAAACCCTGCTCGTCCGTGACTCCTGGCTCTCCCTCATCCAGGCCCGAGGCCCACCCACACGTCCTGCTCTTCCTCCTTTTCTGTTTCCACTGCTGCCGCTGCGGGGTGAGCCCTCCCACCTCCCTGTGCCCACCTGGCTTCCTGCCCCAGCCTCGCCTTCCTGTCCAATTCCCCCAGCGTGCTTTTGCCGTTCTGAGCTCCAGGAAATAGCCTTTTTCATTCTGTCTCTCGCCTGCTCAGAAGCTTCCAGGGGCGCCCCAGTGCCAAAGAGTCTAAGGCCGAACCCCTTAGCTCGGTGTTCAGGCTCTGCTCCAGCTGGGGGATCTGGGAAAACAGGTACAGAGGAGTCCCGGGGAGCCTTCCTAATGCACCCCTCCTCGCTAAGGTTCCCACCCCTCTCACTGGCCAGGCAGGAGGCCAAGTCCCTCGGGGGGCTGGGGAGAGGGCTGGCCCATGGAGACCACAGCTGGATTCCAGCTGTGCGCGCCCTCAGTGCTGCCAGAACTGATCTCCCAGACCTGCCGCTCCTCCCTTGGGGTCCTACAGAGGCGGGGCCTCATTCTTTCCACTTGGGGGGCTCCTTGAGGCCTCGTAAAGGACAGAAGCATGGTGACAGAAGGAGGGCCCCCGCATGGCAGCACTGCAAACCTGCATTGAAGGTTTGAAACCGGACCTCCCCAAAGCTGTGAAAATGATGCCAAATCCTGCCCTCGGTTCGGCCCGTGAAAACACATGAAACCAGTACTTCTCACACCTCGGAGTTCAGAGACCAGTAATAATCCCTCCTGCTGTTTTGAGAAGACTGCCATTGGGTTGCTACCTTTCTCTTCCACTTAGTAAGGGCATCAAAGCCAAACACACCCTGAACCGAAAGCATGCTGCCTTCTGCTACTGCCATCCTTCCAGAGCAGGAAGACCGACGTAACAGTAAAGATAGGAAGAGAGAACCTTGGAGTATAGGACACACTCTCAAAACGAAATCAATTCTGATTTCAGGGAAATTTAATACATTGTCTTTCGCCTTCTAATTTTGTTAAACTACGTCCCCTTTGTCCGCCACTGTAACCAGCCTCACATACGGACGCGTCCAAGAGAAAAAAAAAATCAGGAACATAAGCTGTCACTGTGCGTTACATTGGAGATCTGAAATTAAAATCCCAGTAATTTAAGAAGAGACTATTATAAAAGGATTTTTTCCATTTACAAAAAGCCTTGGGCCTCAGTTTTCCCAACTGTGAAATAAGAGGTTGGGTGGAACTTGGTTATCCCAATGTGTCCTCTGGCACTGAAATCCTGGATTCCTTGAGTTAGTCCCAGTTAGAGCGGCTGCCTGCCTCACAATGTGTGGTTTTGGAGAAAAGAAAGACTATCACACTTTATAGAGGAATAAGGTTTAAGGCCACTTGCCCACCCCCCCTCCCCTCCCCCTTCCTCCCTCCCGCTGGGTGTGACCTCCAGTGAGTGGGAACAGATGTGGCAAAACAATCAGATGCCCTCCTCCGTGTGCAGCTCAGCGCTCCCAGGTCCTGAGCATTTCCCTAGCACCCCTTCTGCGGTGAGACGGGATACAGGAAATCTGCGTACTGTATATGCACAGTGTACGGCCTGGACAGTTGGGCAGCAAATTGGTAACACTGGTTCTCTTTGGGTTGTAGGGCTGGGGTGAGAGGAGGGGGGTCTGCATGTCTGACTTTCTATGCCTCTACACCAGGGTTTCCCCACCTCGGCACCATCGACATGTTGGGCCCAATAATTCTTTGCTGGGGGGCTGTCCCGCACATCATAGGCTACTTAGCAGCATCTCTGGTCTCCACCCACTAGATGCCAATAGCATCTTGATCCCAGCTGGGATCTTGCCAAATGTCCCTTGGAGTGGGGATGGGGTGGCAGAACACCCTGGGCTGAGAACCACTGCTCTAGACTATTGGTTTAAAATATTTAAAAATGAAGCACATACAAGAATATTTATCAAGATTAGTACGGAAAAAAAGGATTATTAAGGATATCTATATACAACACCTCAGCAAGTGTTGTCAGTCTACCTGCCCACGGTTCTCCAGCCTACCTCCTGCCTCTTCCATTGCTGCCACTGTCACCTGTGCGATTGCATCGCCTCCTACCTGGCCTCCCTGCTGCCACCCTGGCCCCAGCAAGTCTTCTCCACACAGCAGCCAAAATGAGCTTCTGGAAGCATCCTTTAGTCATGTCACTCTCCTGCCTGCCTTCCTACTGCCTTTGAGAATAAAATCCAAACTCCCCACCTGCCTTCCAGGCCCTCTGCCACCTGGACCCTGGCTCCCTCTGTCTTCCGGTACTGGCCACTCAGTGTGGTCCATGGACCAGCAGCCTCGGTGGCCCAGGAGCTAGTTAGAAAAGCAGAACCCCAGATCCACCTGGACCTGCTGGTGCAGCACCTGCGTTTCCACAGGTGAGGCGTAGGTGCATCTCAAGTCTCTGAAGAGCTGCTCCAGTCTGCCCCTCCCCCCCACCCCATGCTCCAACCACTCTGCCCCTCATCACTGGCTCCCTCTCATCTGTCACTTAAATGTCACTATCACAGTTCCAAGCCAGACGTTTGCAAGCATTTCCCCACGTAATCCTACATCTTAGCTCCCTGTTGCTTTGGGACACAGCTATGACGGCAACCTGAATTCACCTTGTTTGTTTATGTTATGTTTTGTCTGCCTCCATCCCTCCTCCTCACATCCCACACCCCAGAGTGAGCTCCACGAGGGCAAGTACAGGGCAGACAGCACCAGGCACATAGAAGATGCTCTGCGAATATTTTTGGAATTAATAACAGCCACAAGTATTGTGCCCTTACTATGTGGCATTAACTTTTCTTTACATGGGTTATCTTGTTTATTTTTCATGAAACCTATGAGGTAAGATAGGTACTATTTATGATAATCCCCATTTTGCAGATGAGGAAATAGAGGCACATTATACACATGGTCTCATAGATGGTAACAGGCAGAGCAGGGGTTCCACCTGGAGTGGAGTGGGGAGCGATCTAGCCCCTGTAACTACACCTGCTACCACTGCACAATCCCGCCCTCTTATTCATAAATCAAACAGCACTCTACATGTACGAGGGGTGCTTGACATTGAGAAGAATTTCCTAGTGAATACTTCTATAAAATAAAGAATTCTGCTGTTGGGGAATCATAATCCCTTCATGTGCTTTTTGGGTAAGTTGCATCTTTGTATTCGGAATCTGTGTAAGCAAGGTCTGTCTATCCATATGTTCCCAACGACTGTTGCTATGAAACATTTTACTTCCAGACATGAGTCCAGAAACAAGCCCAACACGGAAGACCCAGGGGCCACTCAAGCTAGGAACAGTTGTTATTTCTGTGCCCTCTGTCGGCTGGCACACCTTCACCCCTCACCACCACCTGGTAAGTAACCGGTGTTTGGCCTCTCCCTCACTCCAAGAAGCATCAACCTCATTCCCTGGCACTAGGGGCTGTACCAGGTACCCCCAGCACCGCAGCCCCGGGACGCTTTGGGGGAGGCTTATGACCTTGTTCAACCTCCCTGAGAGTCAAGGCCATGTGGCCCCAGCATCACGTTGTCAGCACAATCACTTGAATATCCTAAGGACGGTGCCAGGCTGCCTTTAGGAGTTATCTTCCTTAATTTAATCCTCGGGACAAGCCTTTACATAGGGAACACAGGGTCTCAATTTTGCAAATGAAGAACCTGAAGCTCAGAGAGGTGCACTAATTAGCCCAAGGTCACACAGCCAGTCAGTGAGAGACCCAGAGCTTGAACAGTTCAACTCAGAGAGGGGCTGGCAAACCGATAATCCCGTTAGTTCTTGCTTGTTGAATCTGTACTGTGTACCAGGCACTGGACTAAGACCTTTACTGCCTCATCTCACAACAGCCTCATGAGGTGGGTGCCACAACTGTGCCCATTTCATAGACGAGCAAACCGAGGCTCAGAGAGGCAGACTGGCACCTCCTCAGGCCAAGAAGAGCACAGGGGTTGGACTCCAGAAGAGACACGCTGTGCTGTCTGGCCCCTCTGCTTTCAGCCTAGTGTGGTCACACATTTTTCATTTATAAACCAAACTTCACAGAGTCTCATGCAGGCAGCTGGATGTCATGGTTTGATGGCCTGCCTTTTATTTTTGTTTTCAACCCAAACAAAACAGAGCAGCTTGAGAAACCCACACTATGGTTCCCAAGATGCAGGCAAAAAAACAAAAAACAACAACAAAAAAAACCACCAACAAAAACATAAATCCAAAAAATCAACAAACAAAAGGGTTGTCTGTCCACCTTGAGCTCAGTCTTGTCAAGATGAGAGCCAGGGGCAAGAAGCCTGCCATCCATTTAGACGTGACAGGGACTGTCAGCCCCGAATCGCTTCCAACAGAGTAAACATGATGGTTAGGAAACACGGGACAAGGCGGGGAACAAGGCTTTGAGTTTTTAAAATGAGAGAATCCACCAGAGGGTTTAATCACAGAACTTCAGGTTCCCTGCACATGGTTCAAAAGGCTCTTTTCTCTGCCTGTTGCCCCAGGCCGCCCTGCAGACTGTCCTATCACTTCCTCGAAGGCATGAAGGACAACCTCCCATCCTCTCTAACCCACCCGGCTCAGTCACGAACCGAGATGTGTGCAACCTTGCAGTGATGGTAAATAAAGCTGACCAGGCTTATGGGCTTACTGTGTGCTGGATGCCATTCTGTGTGCCACATACATACCGACTCATTTCATCCTCACAACAGCCTTTTAAGGTCGGGATTAGCACCCCCATTTTACAGATGAGGAAACCGAGGTGGTTAAGCAGCTTGCCCAGGGTTCCACAGTTGGCAGAGCCAGGATGCGAACCCACTTTCAGAACCAGTACACACAGCCTTCCTGAAGAAGGGCACATCTCTTGTTCAACTAGTGATGGATTCTCATTCCAGTGCGTGGGGGTCTTCTGTAATGATCCCCATCCCACAGAGCTGACGGCAGTGTGGTGCAGTGAAAAGCCTCAGGAGTTAGGCAGACCCCAGTTTTGATTCCAGCTCCACACAGTCCTGGCTGTGTGACTTTGGACCAGGGACTTGATCTCTCTGAGCCTCAGTTTTTGCTCTGTAAAATGAGGATAAGAATAGCACCTATGCCCATAGAGTTATTATAAGCATTAAATTAGGTAATAGTAATTGTAACAGCCAACATTTGCTAAATGCTTCCCTTGCTCAAGGCACTGCGAAGAAGTATTATCATCTTCTTCGTTTCACAGATAAGGAGCACAGAGAGGTTAAGTCACTTGCACAAAGACACACAGCTAATTGTGGAGATGTGGGGCTTGAGCCTAGGCTGACTCTGAGCTGAGGTGCCTAAGAACATCCTCTTATAAAATTCAACGTATACACAAAACGGTATAACACAACAGCTCCTCAACACACAGCCAAAGTCATGATTTGCTGGAGGGCAGGGAGACAGAACCCAGAGAGGGCCTGTCTAGCTCTGCCTGATGCCCAGCGCCTGGCAGGCGTCCGCAGCCCTGTGCAGGAGTCCTGCCCTCTGTCCCCAGTACAGCAGACCCTGTGATGCCCGGCACATGGCCAGGATCAGCCCGGTAACTGAGGGTGCTTTGTGCATGGCTTAGAGCCGCTCTTGCCGGTTATCAGGAGTCAGTCCCGGGACCAGACTTTGACCCCAGTTAGGTTTATGCTTAAAAACAGACTAACAGCGAATGCTCAACATCTTCAAAGACTCAACTGTCCTGGCCAGAAGAGGCTTTAGCGATTAGAGTCTGGGGTGCCCACCCCAGGCTGAAGGTCGATGCTGTCTGTGGTACTTGCTGAAAATGCAGATGTCCCTGGGCCCCACCCAAGACTGCTGACTCTGAGTTGCCAGGGCTGGGGTAGAGGCATCTGGTCATTTACTTGTTTACTTAAAGTATAATTTATATCTAGTAGATTGCATAGATCTTCGTGTACAGTTTGATAAGTTTTAACAACATATATCCATGTAACCACTGCTGAGATCAAGATACGAGCCCCTCCCAGGAAGTTCCCTGTGTGCGCCTTCCTCCAATCATCCCCCACCCCAGGCAATCACAGATCTGCTTTTTGTCACTATAGGTTAGTTTTGCCTGTACTAGGAATTTATATAAATGGACCAATACAGCGTGTGTTCTGTCCGCCTTCTTTTGTTCATCCACGGTGTTGCCTGTGCCTGTAGTTCGTTTGCTTCCTTTCTCTTGCTCAGAAGTCCATCGTGTGGCTACACCACAGTTTGTTTATCCGGTCACCTTCTGGTGGACACCTGGGCTGCTTTCTCGTTTGGGCTGCTGGGTATAAGCTGCTCTGAATATACGTGTGAGAGTTTTGGTGGGTCGCTGTTGGCCTTTCTCTCCATAAATACCCAGCAGTGGAATTGCTGGGGCACAGGGAGAAGCATTTACTTTCACCCTCTCTCTGGGTGCTGCAGCCCAGTTGGGGTGGGATTCCCTAGTCTATCTAGGGGAGAAGCCCCCAGAGGTTACTGGACCTGCTCTGGGTCACAGAGGAATCCGTCCTCCTATCCAATGATCTTTGAGTCATTCCACATTTTGATTCACACGGAGCTTTGAAAGCTGAACCTGTGGAGTTCTGACCAATGACGTCAGCTGTTCACACCAGGCTGAAAAGCCGGTGGAGATAACACAAGGAGTATCCTGGCTGCCGAAGCTTTGACTAAGGTTCATGCCTCCTTCCCCAGCGTCTACAGATTGCATGTGATGAAAATGCATCATTCACAGCCCTTCCTCTAAACCCCACCGGGGACCCGCAGGGAGCCCCAATGCCAAGTTAGCAGAGGCAGTAAAGCAATGCGGGTAGAGTCAGTGGTGATTAAAATCCAGGTCTGCCTGGGTGGCCTTAGGCAAACCGCTTCCCCTTTCTGAGCCTTGCTCTCCTCATCTGTAAAATGGGGGCACCCGCAGTGCTAATCGTGGCACCGGAGTAAGGACTAAGCAACCGGAGGTGTATACAAGGAGGTGGCCATGGCTGCCTGAGGAGCAGGTGGGGGTCAGGGAGCGGAACTCGGGCCCCGCTATTACCTGAGAACCCCTGCATCCCCTACCTGACAGAGGTGGGGAGGGGGGCTTGCTAAATATGCAGATTGGAGGGCCCCCTTGTGGACTTACAGAAGCAGAGTCTGGGGTGGGGCCCAGGACCTGCTGCTGGCAAAGCTCCCTGAGTGATTCCGATGCTTACGGAAGCCTTAGAACCCTCATCCTGAGTGTGGACCAAGGCGGAGCCTGGGAAGTCAGCTGGGCATGAGGATGCAGAGATAGGCAGGGTGGAAGGACCCAGTGCGGGAGCTGAGGCTTGCAAGAGCTACAGCTAAGAGCTGGGCCAGGGAGGACCAGGGACTGATGTATTCCTCCACCAAGATGGCCTCTCAGCTCTGCCCCAGGGATTCTAGCCACACATGCCTCACGTGGCCTGTGGGTCAACCCAGAAGAGTCCTACCACCTTCGCAAGGGTTAAAAGTTCTGGCTCTGGAGCTAAGAGGTTCTAGGTTCGACTCCCAGCTTCACAGCTTCCTGGTTATGAACTTGAGCAAGTTACTTCAGCTGAGCTGTAAAAGGGGCATAATATAAAGTGTGTCTCTCTAATGGAGCTGCCAGAGGAAGCCATGAGCTCGAGCGGGTAGGGCACGTACCACCACGCCAGGCAGCCTTCAGCCGGTTGGTACTGATGCTGCACTAGGAGCTTATTTCGCTTCCACTTTAGGTTTGGAGGATGCAGCTGGTGACTGTGGACAACTGAGAAATACTCCCGGACGCACGGGGCCTGGGCACAGAGGACATGGCCCTCTCGTGCGCACGGCTGCTCCTTCCAGCTGCGTTCTCCCTCCTTTCAGTCTCGCTTGAATCCACCTTGTCCGTGATGCTCCTAATACACCCGTTTGCTTGGCTATCTACAGCTAAATGGTGGGGTCTCCTGAGAGCCAGGGAGGCCCAGCTCTGCCACCTAGGGAGGGAGGGGAGCAAGCGACTTCGCTGAGTCTCAGTTTCCTCATCTGTAAAGTGGGCGTCACAATAGAACGACCCTTAGTGCAATGTTGCGGAACTTAAGTAAAACAACCCAGAGAAGCCAGGTAACCCAGTGCCTGGCCCGTGGTAAGTGCTCAATAAATGTTACCACAGACGCTGTGGTCTGGTGTTGAGGAGCCTGTGTCACCCTCCCTCCTGCCAGAGACTAGAAGCTCCATGAGGACAGGGCCCATGTCACACAAAACTACCCCTGAACCGGCGTCCAGGGCCGCAGGATGTTCTCCAGCTGCCCTGACCAGGGAGGCAGCCACTCGCTGTCCTTCAGGATCCCTCCCCGGGAGGCGGAGAGTCCCCCGCAGTGAAGGGAGGCTCTTCTGGAGGTTGAGGGTGTGCCGTGGCTCTAGGTGGCCGATGGGAGCAGCCACGCTGGGGGAGGTAGGATTCACGACGCCCAGGTGGGTTGAGGGGAACCAGGAAGGACCCCGTGTGCATCCCATCCGAGGCCCTGGACCCAGGAGAGGAGGCCGGGGTCGTGCGGGGTGAGGGTTACTGTAAGACAAGTATTTTAGCGCCCGGTGTGGGGCACGGGGACCTGGGGAGGGGCTGGGGACACCTCCTCCCAACCCGTCAAGGCCAACATTCTCATCCACGCGGGACAGAGACCCAGGAAAGGGGGGCCCCAGAGAGACTTGGCCCAAGGTCCCTGACAGCAAGGGGCCGACCCAGGATTCAAACCCGTGTCTCTAAGGCTCTAACACCGCGTTCTTACGTTTGCCTCTTAGCAGGGTGCAAATCTTAAACGAACCCTCTGCCAAATCCAAAACGAATGAACCCCTTACAGAAGGTCCCAGGGAGACCACTTCCAGCCCCATCACCAAAGAACCACACTCACAGGCCCTCTCTCCAGTCTCTGACCAACGGCCTTTGCAATCCAGCTGTTTCCACAGAAAAGCTGCTTTTGCTGGTCCGTGTCCTTCGTCATACGTCACAGACATCCTCCTTTGTCCACATCATTCCAACATCATCCTTCCCCGCCCCCGCTCCTCCAGACTTCCTAATTACAGTGTGAGAGGCCACCATTCTCCCGGTGACCTGGGATTGAAATCTCAGTGTGCTTGAGCATTCCTTCTCCTCCCTACTCCATCCCCAACCCAGACACACCCCCAGGTCTTAAACTGGCAGCCTAAGGGCTGTATCTGGCCCACGGACACGACTTATTTAGTCCGTGAAGTGTTATTTATTTTATATGCTATAGAGTAGCTGCCAACACTGAGAACATGGTGATCTCATACACAAACTTGAAAACCTGGTAGCCCTGGCCCCAGTTCTCACAGGTACCAGGAAGCCAGTGCTGTGTCACAGCTGTCTCCTACGGAAGGGGCCTGCCTTCCACTCTGCCACAGTCCCCACCACTCCCTGCTGCCTCATGTCTGGCCAGACTCTCTCCTTAACACTCGCTGCCGCATCCTTTTAGACATGCGCATTTGCAGCCCCTGCTCACTTCCACATTCCCTTGGTCCCCAAACTTGTTTCTTCTTCCTTCTCAAAGTCTTTCTTTGCAGTGATTCTTCCCGCCCTAACCATCTCCCTCCTATTCCTCAGGCCTGGTTGATCGCGAGAATTACTAAAACCTGCTTCTCTAAGGCTTTCTCAGCCTGTAAGTGCAGCCACGCCAACCCTCCAGCCACTGTGTCTGTCAGAAAGTCAAAGGAGTCCCTCAGAGCCTACAGGACAAAGTCCCATTTCCTGGGAGGTGTGGTCTCCCCCCTCCACCCCGCTCAACCTTACTTCCCATGTTCCTTGAGTGACCACTGTGTGCAGGGCCCTGTACCAGGCACCAACGATTCCAGCATGGATAAAAACGTGCTCTCTCCCAGGAGGAAGATGGGTGCAACATCAGGGACACGTCCAAGGGAGGGAAATGGTCCTGAGGTCACGTAGGTCTGCCTCCCCGTCTCCGCACACTGTGAGTCTCTCTGCCTCGGCCTTCTCCCCTCCCCCAGCTAACCAGGAAGGCTGCGCATCCTGGTTGGTTCCACATCCAACTGATTCCCCTTCCCCCACAGCCAGCAGGAAGCAGCTCTCCTTTGAGCTGTCAATGCAGGTCCTCTGTCTTAGCCAACTGCCACCAGCAGCTCTCGGATGTCTTGAGGGACTCTTTTTCCTTCCCACTTTCTCTCTTTAACTGAATTTAAAGTTAAGCAGGCAGGGGACTGCCCTCGTGGTCCAGTGGTAAAGAATCCGCCTTACAATGCAGGGGATGCAGGTTCAATCCCAGAATATTCCTCAGCCACATCAGTTTAGATGAACACTGATGATGTGCAGAATTGTTCATTATGTATCAAAAATTTCAAAGGTCACAAAAGCATACTGCAGTAAGATCTCATTTTTGTAAAAAATAAAAAAGAGAGGCTGCATGTCGCGAACTACAGAGCCCACACGCCACAACTACAGAAGAGAAACCCGGCATGCTACAACTAGAGAGAAGCCCACACACGGCAACGAAAGGTCCCACGTGCCGCAACTAAGACCTGACGCAGCCAAATAATAAATAAATCTTAAAAAACAAAAAAAGGAGTTAAGCAGGCAGGACTTAATACCTGTGTCCTTCTGATCGCCACCTCGGGGCATTTTTACATTTCTCTGGGACTCCTCAAACCCTGAGCACGGAACTATGCCCGTCATAAAGTCTCAACAAATCTCTGCTGACGTCATTCATTCATTCACTCAACAAACGCTCACTGACCAACTACTGGGGGTCCGGCATGATGAACACAGGCATGAAAAGACAAAGCCTGTTCTCATGAAGCTTCTCTTCTACTGAAAGAGACAAACACATGGAGGGATGGATTAACAAGAGATGTTCCGAAAAGGAAACAGAATAGGAGAGAGTAAAGGGGGAAGATGGTCTTTTGGACAAGGTGGTCAAGGAAGGTCTCTCAGAGACAGGGACGTTTCAGCTGAGACCCACAAGGCGGCAGCATGGCGGGATGAGGAGGTAGGGGGAGTCGCCAGCAGCCCTGAATGGCGGTGGGAAAAGGCAAAATATTACTCAAGGAGATATGACAAATGGTTTCTACTGGGTGTTCAACACAGGTCATTAACGTTCCACATTGGAGAGGAGGGTGTTGTTAATATTTTATTAGGTCCCTATACAGCTGTGGTCCTGGAAGTAGGAGCTGGGAAAAGCCTTACGGAAGTCCAGGAGTGCATACTCAATAAGTGGACTCTGAGCTGGGCTAGGTGTGATAAAGATGTATAAATGCTAGAACAATGCGGGGGTGGGCAGAAGTAAAGGACATACCATGGAGGCTAGACCGTCTCCTACGGCCCCCACCTTTGGCTGCCCCCAGAGTCAAAGAGAATAGTTCTGCATTTATTAGGTCAGATTATGTGGAACTGTCTTTTCTGTGGGTCACCTGTAAAGCGGGGGCCAGAGCTCATTACTTCCTAGGCTGTGCTGAGGATTGCCTGAGGCTATGTGTGTAAAACTCCTGGCTCCGTGCGGGGCACACAGTAGGTGCTCAATAAGAGTCCATTCTCTTTCCCACTCCCTGCCTTGGATCATCAGCATGAAACTTTCTAAGTTTGGCTCCTTCATATAAAGATAAATATACACTCACCATACATACCCAGCCATCCCACTCCTAGGTATTTGCCCAAGAAAAATGAAAAACTCACGTTCATCCTGAAATCCGCATGCGAAATGTCTACAGCAGCTTTAGTCATAATCACCCCAAACCAGAAACAACCTAAATAACCTTCAACAGGTGAAGGAATAAATAAATTGTGGTACATCCACACAACGGAACAAATGCAACATGGAGGAGTCTCGTGTGCGTTACGCTGAGTAAAAGAAGCCAGACTCAAAAGGCTTCATACTGTACGATTCCAATCCCATGACGTCCTGGAAAAAAGGCAAAGCTACAAGGACAGCAAACACGATTGGTTGCTAAGGGCCAGGGGTGGCAGAGGGGTTGACTACAAAGGGTCAGCATGAGGGAATGTGGGGGGGTGGTTAATGAAATTTTTCTACATCTTCCTCATGGTGGAGGTTACGCAATTGTTTTGTGTTTGCCAAAACTCACAGAACTGTACATGAAAAAGGGTACATTTTACTGTTTGTAAAGCACACACACGTTTCAAGTTTTATATATACACACATATATATATGTGGGCATCATAACACTGGGAGGTCGTATCTTAGCTCAGGTGCTACAACAAGATGCTGTAGACTGGGGAGGGGGGTGCTTAAACAACAGACATTTATTTCCTATAGTTATGGAGGCGGGAAGTCCAAGAACAAGGTGTCGGCAGATTTGGTGTCCGGTGAGGCCTCACTTCCTGGCTTGTAGATGACAGCCTTCATGTTGCCTTCTTATGGCCTTTCCTTGGTGATCTCTCTCTCTCTTCCTCTTCATGTAAGGGCACTAGTCCCATGAGGATAGTCTCACTCTCACGACCTAACCATCTCCCAAAGACTCTGCTTCCTATTACCGTCACGTCGGGGGTTAGGGCTTCAACATATGAATTTGGGGGGGACACAAACATTCAGCCTATCACAGACAGATCAGTGAGCTGCTGTGGCTCCCGCGTTGCTCCTATCTCAGCTTCCTAGGGGTAGGAACGGAGACCCACATGCTCAAAGTTAAAAATGAGAAAAGATTCACCTGGAATAGAGGCTAATAATTGCAAAGCCCTCTACAGCTCACAAAGCACCTTACCTAGTAGTAACCCTAAGGGGATCCACAAAAACCCTTTGAGATTTTTAACAGTGAAACATTTTCTCTTGTTATAAAAATACTGCCTGTTTATTAAACAAAAATTAATAAATCTAGATTAGCAGAAAGAAAATTAAAATCATCCATGACCCCACCGTCCATAACTACTGATAATATCTATGATGGTGTTCAGACTTTGAGTGTTTTGTACACAAACACACTTTTTTATTTTTTACAAAAATGAGATCTTACTGCAGTATGCTTTTGTGACCTTTGAAATTTTTGATACATAATGAACAATTCTGCACATCATCAGTGTTCATCTAAACTGATGTGGCTGAGGAATATTCCGGTACACGGAGGACCCATCATTTATACAACCAATCCTCTACTGCCAGACACACAGTTGGTTTCTCACTTTATTGCTATTATAAAAAAAAAAACAACTGTTGAAACTAACTCCTTATACAATCATGTTTCCTCTGCATAAATTCCTAGTATTGAAACTGCTACCTTTCTTAAAGCTTTGACATGCATTTTCAGAATGTCCTCCAATTTACAATCCCTCCCTGAGCTTGTGAAATCACCATCTCCCCATGTCAGCATTCCTTTTTTCAAAAAATAAATTTATTTATTTTTGGCTGCGTTGGGTCTTTGTTGCTGCACAGGGGCTTTCTCTAGCTGTGGCGAGCGGGGCTGCCCTTCATTACGGTGTGCAGCCTTCTCATTCCCTTGTCGCGGAGCACAGGCTCTAGGCACGCGGGCTCAGTAGTTGTGGCTCGCAGGCTCTAGAGCACAGGCTCAGTAGTCGTGGCACACAGGCTTAGTTGCTCTGCGGCAACCTTTTTTCAGCTTAAAATTTTTTAACTTTTCAAAACATTTAAAATTTTATATGTGAAAGATGGCATTGTTTTAATTAGCAGTTTCTTTAATATGATGAGGTTGAATGTTGTTGGGTTTTTTTCCTATATGCTTATGGGTCAATGCCATTTGTTCTCTTTTTTTCTTTACAATATTGTGTTAGCTTATACTGTACAGCAAAGTGAATCAGCTACACGTATACATATATCCCCTCTTTTTTGGATTCCCTTCTCATTTAGGTCACCACAGAGCACTGAGTAGAGTTCCCTGTGCTATACAGTAGGTTCTCATTAGTTATCTATTTTATATATAGTATCAATAGTGTATATGTGTCAATCCCAATCTCCCAATTCATCCCACCTTCCCCCTTCCCCCTTGGTATAGATACATTTGTTCTCTACGTCTGTGTCTCTATTTCTGCTTTGTAAATAAGATCGCCTATACCAATTTTTTCAGACTCCACATATATGTGTTAATATACGATATTTGTTCTTCTCTTTCTGACTTCCTTCACTCTGTATGACAGTCTCTAAGTCCATCCATGTCTCTACAAATGACCCAATTTTGTTCCTTTTTATGGCTGAGTAATATTCCGTTGTATATATGTACCACATCTTCTTTATCTGTTCCTTCATCCCAGTTCTTAACTAGGGCATTTAGCCTTTCCTCACTGACTAGAAGAGATCCTGTATGTGTCCAGAAAACAGCCCCTTGTCTGGATGTGTTGCAAATATTGCTCCAGTTTAATATTTACTCTATGAAAATTTTTTTAACTTTAGAAGCCCAATCTGTCAGTCACTTTCAAGAATTTATTTTATAATTTGACCTTTTACTACCATGCTTTAAAAGCCTCTTACAAAAAGGGGCTTGAGTAACTTTATAGTGGAGAACTCTTGCAGACATGACTTTGACCAAAGGATCAAGGTTAACACCCCCAATAAGTCATGCTGATGTCGTGGAAATCTTGACATAACGCTACGAGAACACTTCACCTCTGCAGTATTCTTTCCCCAAACCTCAAACCTCAGTCTAATCATGAGAAGACACCAGACAAACCCGAAGTGGGGGACATCCTACAAAACACTGACCAGTACTCGTCAAAGCTCTCGAGGTCACGGAATTCAAGGAAAGACTGAGAAACGGTCACAGATCAGTAGAGATGAGGGGATGGAGAACTAAACGCAAGGTGGTGTCTTGGACCAGATCCTGGAACAGAAACATGACAGTGGGAACGCTGGTGAGATCCCAGTAAAGTCTGTCGTTTAGCCAGCAGCAATGTGAATTTCTTAGTTTTGATACGTACACTAGGGTCATGCACAATGCCCTTCACCTCTCCAAGTTTTGCTTTTGGTTTTGGTTTTCTAGACAGAAAAGTCATCAAAGTTTGTGGCTATGGGTGGGGAAGGAAAGTGAGGTGGGAAGCGGTTCCTGGTTCCTTCTGACCAAAGCACCGGGGTGCGGAGAGGGATCGGGGCAGCCGGAATGGGTCTAGAAAGGTAAACTGAGTCTAAACTCTAAAGAGTCCAGTCTTCAGAGCTTTGAAAGCGAAGGGGCTTAGCCCAGACTTGACCCTGCAGGCAGTGGGGAAGCGGCAAAGATTTCAGTTCAGTGCCTGATATGGTTATTGGTTTAGTTCCCTTGTTTGTTTCCTAATGTACGGACCCCTCCCCCAACCCAGTACGGTGTAAGCTCCAGGAAAGCAGGGACTGAGTCTCCCTTATGGAACATTTCCCCCCAAAACCCTGGACACCTGGCCTGTAGAGTGAACTCAGCGAATACTGGTTGAATGAAAGAAATCAAGTAAATGGTTTTTCCCACCCCTGCCCTTCACATCTAGTATCAGCCCGTGTGAATTAAGCTCTCTTATGCTGCTGGGCCTTTGCACAGGCTGTACCTCTGCCAGGCACAGCTGCTGACCTTCTGCTCCCCCTTCGGATTTCAGCTGAGACTCTGCCCTTTCTGAAAATCCTTCCTTCACTCTCCAAGTCTGGGTTAAACCAACTCCTCCAGGCTCCTGGGTTTCCTTGCCACTGGTCAGCTGTATTGTAGCGGTGGCTCCCGGGACCACTGGCCCATCTAGGGGGCGCAGCTGGCCTCTCAGGTCCCCACCAGCTCGTGACCAGCACACAATGCTAGCAGCACATTCGTTTAAAATGGCAGCTCTTGGCAGCCAAAGACAACTTCCTCCCCACTCCCCATGGTCTAATTTGCATCTGTCAGTGTTTGAAAACAATTACCCAAAGGCAACTCCAATATATAATCCCTACCCACCACACTGCAGCTAATGAAGCTGTAATATATGGAGTCTGAAAGTGTGAGTGTTTTGTTTTTTATCATATTCCCCCCATGCCCAAGTTTCAGGAAACCATGTCCACATCCTAACCAACACAAGCCCGGCCAGTCGGGGTGGGGAAAATGTGGAACAAGGGTAACGAAATTCTGTCTCTCCTTTTCTCTCCCAGACCAGCTGTGAAGAGGAACAACTGGCAAAGACAAAAAATTCACCAAGCATTAGAGCCACGTGGTTCTACATCTTGAATAGAAAAAATAGCAGAACCTCCTGGAGGCATCCAGAATTATACATCATATGAGACCACGATCTTAAAAAAGGACCTCTCTCACTGGTGAATTCTCATCCTGGTTCCGCCAAGATTTGCTGGGTGACCTTGGGCCCATCGCCTGTAGGATGTTTCCATTAGGGAAGCTCTGGGGACATTAAACAGGCTTAACCAACCCTGTGATGTGTTTTAAATGCTGGCATTGAACAAATGACTGTTTTGTGCATCGTGCAGTTTAAGCTGGACCACTGGCACGACAGTTACAGTCATGACGATAAACATGAATTCCTAGCGCACATACCAGTGTGGCCCAGAGGAGAAGTAGGCTGCAGGGCCGACGTGTGTCTCCAGCCAGGAGCTCTGTCTCATACTGACGTTAGTGCCTCATCTGAAGACCCTCATCAGTGTGAGGCCTGAGAGCCCTCACCTGCCCCGCACAGGCCTCAGACTCTTTTCTGGCCTCAGTTTCTCCTAAGAATCGAGGTGGCTAGACCAGCAGCTGTTTCGTTTTCTTTTTAAAGTCGCAGAATCTCTTTAAAGGGATCCTTCGCACCATGACATCTTTAATATTTGTAAGCAGAGTTTCTGCCCAGCTGGCCCTGGTTCCCACCACTCAGCCCTGTCCCCACAAAACCCTGAGTTGCTTCTGGGACCCGTCCAAGGAATCCCAAGTTTCCCAGGATCACCATAGAAAAACCAGTGAGGGACTTCCCTGGCGGTCCAGTGGTTAAGACTTCGCCTTCCAATGCAGGGGGTGCAGGTTTGATCCCTGGTCAGGGAGCTAAGATCCCACATGCCTTGCAGCCAAAAAACCAAAACATAAAACAAAAGCAATATTGTAACAAATTCAGTAAAGACTGTAAAAATGGTCCACATCAAAAAAGAGAAAAATCTTAAAAAAAAAACAAACAAGAAAAAAACCCCAGTGAACCGGAGCCGGGTCTTTAGTTGTGACACTTGGGATCGTTGCTGCAGCATGTGGGATCTAGTTCCCTGACCAGGGATCGAACCTGGGCCCCCTGCATTGGGAATGTGGAGACTTAACCACTGGAGCACCAGGGAAGTCCCCAAGATCACGTCTAGTATTGACAATTTACATGGCATTAGCAAGGCTTCAATCCTGTTAGAGGATGAGAGACACCAGGAAATCCTGTCCCCAGGGTGGGGTGACCGACCTTATCACCCGAGTCGGTAACAAATTCTCTGCACGTCTTTGCCATCTTTGCCTCTCCAAGAGGTAGGGCTTGGAGACAAGCAACCCAAATTCTGATTTTTCGAGGGACCTGCACTTGCCACCCCAGTGCCTAGTCCTGGGGAGATTTGGGGAAAGGGGTGATAAAAACAGGGTGGAAGCACCTGGCTAGGTTAAAACCAACGCAGCAAAAGATCAGAAGAAACGAAGCTCTCTCCCTCCCTCCTAGAATCTTGGGATCACACCCACTCCACCCCTGATGGCTGATGTCCTCCATTTCTAAGAAGCCCACTGAGAATCAATGTTTGCATTAGATTTGGTAAACACAGCCCTTTCCCCAACAGCCATGGTGACGGTGACCCGAGAAGTGGCCCCCTGAAGTCCCACAGTGGTAATCTGCATAGCGTTACAGAATTTGGGCTACTGGAGCGTTCTGATTTTGGCCACAAAATTCTGGCCTCCTAAGTACCTTCCAGCCATCACATGGTAGAAGCACGTGAGACTGGCAGGTTAGAACCGGTGTGAAAAAACCGTCACGTGGGGAAAGTACACGTCATGATGATGAACTGGAAGACCAGGATATGAAATAGCAGAGCAGGCAAGCCAGCAAACAAAAAAAGTCTGAATAAGACACCACCGTGGTGACAGTGTTTGTCAGCATATCGTGAAGTTTTCCTTCTGAGTTTTCTACAATCAGCATGTACTTCCTTTGTAACCTGGGGGAGGAAATAACTTCAAAAGCCTGTCTATCCAGGGGTACATGATAAAGTAGGGTTCAGGGAGCAGCAAGTAAGTTAAATCACTAGTTTAGTCCCTGGTGTGAAAGTCAGTTTGAAGAGATAGGTCCTGAAAATGTCAAGATACATATACTCCTTGCCTTCCGGGGGCCCCAGCGTTTACTCCTACTGGACGTGTGACTGTGGGTACCCCCCAAATTCCTGGCAGTGTGGAGTATAGGGAGAAAGGGGCCCTTGCAGGAGGAGTGTGCTCTGTTTTGTTTTTTCTTCAAGAACCATCCTCAAAATCATTCAAGACAGAATCGGGAATCTTGGGTTCTAGCCCTGGCTCTGATCTCAGGCCCGTCCTCTCCCTTCCCCCTTCCCTAGGCCTCAATCTCCCAATTTGTAAAACAAATGGAGTGGCCTTTCGGATGGCTAAGGTCCCTTCTGGCTCCAATATTCTAAGAGCTAAAGGAACCAGCACTCAGGTTGAAGGGCTGCTATGTCTGAGACATCTAGGGCAAGAGAGAATAAGGAGACTTTCAGCGGCCCAGCCCGAGTGAGCGACACAGACTGGAAGGCGGGGGCCAGCCCGGCGTCTTGACACGGGGCTTGGGGCAGAGGCGGGGGCCAGCCCAGCGTCTTGACACGGGGCTTGGGGCAGGGGCGAGGGCCAGCCCAGCGTCTTGACACGGGGCTTGGGGCAGAGGCGAGGGCCAGTCCAGCATCTTGACACAGGGCTTGGGGCAGGGGCTTGGGGCAGAGGCGAGGGCCAGTCCAGCATCTTGACACAGGGCTTGGGGCAGAGGCGGGGGAGGAGCAATGATGAGCCTGAGGCACTTGGCAGAGATCCCCAGAGCACGACCTCAGGCCAGCGACTCGTCTCGGGGCTGTCCAGGAAGGGTAGGGCAGTGTGGCCTGGAGCAGGCAAAGCCTAACAAGTGACCTGTTTCTCCACGGAGCTAGAGCTCCCAGCACGGTGGCTGGTGCACCAAAGGCTCAATCCAGAAGGAAGGAGGAAAAAAAACATCACCAGGCTAAACGGGGCCACCTGTCCAAACTGGGGAGGAGCAAGACAGACGTTGAGAAAACCTCCCACCCTGGACTAACCTGGGGCCCTTAACAAGTCTCTGACTTGAACGTGGCCAGTCTCCTGGGATAATGCAGAGGAACCTAGATCCGGTTCTGCTGCTGACTTGCTGTGGGCCTTTGGGTGAGTTCCTTCCCCTCTCTGAGTTTTGTTTGTCAAATGAGAGGACATTCTAGCGTCCTCCTGTGGCAGGTGAAAGGCCGTGCATGGTCCACCTCCAAGTAAAGGAGACTTATAACCAGGAGAAGGATGCTCTTACGACTGTCAATTGCAAAAAACAAAACAAAACAAACAAACAAATAAAAAACTCCTCTAAACTTCAGAGCAGACACAACAAAAGGGAAAGCAAAAGCCAGCAGCCAGAAGCAGACCCTTCACCACGTCCCCAGTCAGAAGGCATCTGAGATTAGGGAACTTTCCTGGCCCTTAGGGAGAAAACTCTCCTCAGTCCCTCGAATGAGAAGCCCAGAGCCAAAGGTCCTGGAGCTCTGGTCTCCTCCAGCCCAAGAGCTCTGAGGGCTTTACTGCCAGCCCTGCAGAGGGAGGAAAGAACGTGTACCAGAACCGTGACCCAGGAAAACAGGAGCCCTCCCAAAGGGACAGGCTGCCCACTGCAAATGCCAACAGGAGATGGGCTGCTGACTCTGTCTCCAGCATTGCCACTCCTCGCATAGACGCAGACGCTCCTGGGGCTCGGGACTTCTCAAACCAGAGAGCTGGAAAGCCTCAGCTGGAGGGGCTTGGGCCCTGCTCTGGTAGAGGACAGGCTGGCAGTCTGAGCCTCACACTGAATGCACAGATCTCCTCCTCGACCGGTGGTCACATGCTAAGACCACCTCTGCCTCCTGTGCGGGGCAACAAGTCAGCTTCTTCATTCCTGATGCCTCCACCAGCCTGCGGGCCAGCCTCCTCTCCCCTAGCAACCTTCTCCAAACTTCCATGCAGCCAGATTTATCTTCCTAGCACAGCAACAGGATCAAATAACTCTCCTGCTTTAAGAGCCTGAATGGAATTTGTGTCTTTCTTGTCCAGCGATGTATACTGAACACCTAGAACAGTGCCTGGCCCATAGAAGGCATACAGTCAACATCTGTGGATCGGTTCTAAGACGTCCACTGAATAAAGTCCCACCTGTGATGACCTCGCCCTACCTCTCCAGTCCAGTTCACTCCAGACCCTCCAATCCCTTTACTTCCCTGCATCCTCCCACAAACCCACCTGCCACTACCTGAGCGCCTCCCTCGGTCCAGCACACCTCGTGTACCTTCATACCTCCATGCCTTTGCCTGTGCTGTTCCATCTGCCCAGACATCCTTCCTACCCTGTCCCCTTGAGAGACTCCACTTCACTGTTTAATTTACTAACGTTCTTTTCTTAGCAGGACCTGCTGGTACGCCTCACCCTGAATTACTTTCTTTCTTCTGTTATTCCCTAAACCTGTACCATAGTTTCCTACAGAGTACTTGCTGTGTGCGAGGCATAAATGTCCCCCCTCACCCTAGGTTATCATTCCCACTGTACAGATGAAGAAACTGAGGCTCAGATAGGCAAAGTGACACTGTGGGTCACACAGCCAGGGAATGGTGGGGTCTGACTATATTGCCACCTCTTTACGACACTTGCCATTTACTACTCACTAGGCTGGGAACTCTCTGAGGTCCCTTGGCCCTGTATCCCCAGGGGGCCGGCCTGGGCCTCTGTGATACTCAAGAGGCCCTAATCATTGAACCACTGGCAGCTCAGGACATTGTGAGGAACAGATGCTCAGCCAGTCTCCTCCCCTTTCTCCCTCTTCTGCCTTTTCTCCCAATCTGGGAGATAGCTCTGGCAAGCTGGGGAGGGACACATTTGGAGGGAAAGGGGCCCCCTCCCAATTCCATTTGGCCCTATCAACTTAGATCAAGATCCCTGTGTGGCGTCTCCAAAGTGTAAAAGCCAGTCACAGGTCCCAGAGCCGACCCTTCACTAGGAAGGCCATCCTCGAAGTGACCCCCCTCAAAACGAAAGTCAGCCTTAGAGGGCAATCCCTCTCCTGCCTCCCGCCAGGCTGGTTCCAGCCCCACCCACCCCGCTCCAGCTACACCTGGGTTCCCAGCTCCTGGACCACCGGCAGAGTTAGCAAGGACCCGTCGCAGCTTCTCGGGAAACCGTAGGGACTTCCAGGTTTCCTGCACCCTCGTCCTTTGGCTAGGAAAGACTTCGTTCTGAAAGTGCCCATCCCTCTTAATCAGACTTGGCATTCCGGGCCACAGGGCTCCCTTCAGGGCGCAGACTAGATATTTGATTTGGACCTGAGTAGTATTGATACTTGCTCTGCGGCAGGCACTAATGCCCCACCTCGCCCTGGGAGGTTATCACTCCCATTCTACTAGGTGGAGAAACCTGAGTTACACCCCATTGCTCACACTCATTTCTCACCCTTTGCCTCTAGTACCTAACACACACACACACACACACACACGAATCTATATCCCTTAAAAGTCTCCCTTTCCAAAAAGGAGTAAGGGATGGGGGAAAGGGCTCTTTCGGGCAGCGCCGGGTGGTTTCCTGGGACCTACTGAGAAGTTCTGCTCTAAGCACCGAGGGAAGGTGCCTCTTTGGCCAAGGATTCGAAATCCGCCAGGCGGATGGCACCTGTCCCCGCCAACAGGGGGCCCGGAGGCCGGCTGCCTTCCCCCAGGCGAAGCCAGCTGTCCTCAGCGCAGTGCCCGGGAGCCGGGTGGTCCCTCACTGGCCCGGCGCGGCTCCAGAGGATGCGAGTACACAGTCCTCCCGCCGAAGACCCCGGGCAGGAAGCTCTCAGACGAACGGACAGACAGACCCAGATAGCCGTCGACTCCCTCCGGGGCCCTGTGGGGAACAATCCCTCCGCGGGGCGCGGCGGGGCGGAAGGCGCAGACTCACCGGGGCGGCGGCGGGTCCAGCTCGGTCTCGGTCGGGCGGCCGGGGGCTGGGGGCCACACGACCCCGGCCCCCACAGGCTGCCTCCTTCGGGTGTCGCGATCCCGGGGCTGGGGGCTCCAGGGAATCTCGGTCGAGGGAGCGCGGGGTCGGTGAGCGCGCAGCCCGCTCTCGGACCGGGATGGGGACGCAGGAAGCGCGGCCGCTGGGCGCCGGCGTGCCGGAGGGAGGGACCGCGAGAGACGGAGGGCGGTGCCGGCCCAGAGCGGCCTCCGGCCCCGAGAGGCACCGCCCACCAGTCGACCCTCTACGCCAAGCCCGGCCGTCCGCTCCACCCACAGGCCCGGGGCGCCGAGCCCCAGCTGCAGAGGGCGGACACTCACTCCGTCCGGTCGGCTGGGGGAGGAGTGCGGGCCGGGAGCGCTGGGCCGCATGAAGTTGGCTAAACCGGGGTGGGGGGCGGGGGGGGGGGGGGGGCCAGGGCCCTGACTCCTTCCATCCCCGCGCGGGACCGAGAATTGGATGTATGCGGGTAGGGTGGGGAGAGGCGTCTCGGCCCGGAGTCCGGGTTTTAAGGGTTAAGTAAGAGCAGAGATTCCCCACCAGGCCCGGTGGGTCAGCTCACCGGGCCCGCCTGCCGCGCCTTTACCTGGTGAGACGCTCACCTGGCCAGCCGGTGCACCGGCCTCCCCACTCCCCCGCCTCTTCCTGGGGAGGCTGCCGCCTCCCTCTTCACCCTCCAGCAGGTTCAGGGTGCTGAGCCCCGCCTGCACCGCCCAGGGCTGGGGCCCTGCGAGGTAACTGATGGGCGGAGGTAAGAAAGGAGGAAGCGAGTTTTTGAAAAGCGAGTCTGTTCAGGCCCTCGACTCGGCTCCCCACCCGCTCCCGGGTTCCCTGGGCGCCCTCCGGGTCTCACACCTGGGCCTTGGTCGGGGTGGAGCCCATTCCAGGTGCCTGCGCCCGCGCCCGGGATGGGGCCGCCCCGGCTCGTGTGCCTCCCCAGCTGGAGGCCCGTTCCCAGCTTTGCGGAGGACTTGCCCAAGGAAGCACCGGTTGGTGTCCTGCCGACCAGGTGGCAGGGAGGCGGTCCGCCTCTGCTTAGAGCCCCAGAGCTGCTGCCCAAGGCCAGGCTCTGGGGAGGGTGAACCACAGCTTGGGAGGGCGCCTCTAACCTGCGACCCTGCGTGGGGCCGCTGCCTGGAGGTTTGCTCTGGAACTGCGCTGCTGGGACCCAGCCCGATTCTAAATACAGAGGGAGAAGGTTGCCCCTCTCCTCTCTCAACCTTACATTGTTCTGAATTCCAAGACCGGTCAGGCCAGGGTCCCTTTCTCCAGTGTGTGTCCAGCCCTTTGAAGTTCAAGTCCTGAGAAAAGCTGATAGGCAGCTGGCCGGGTGTCAGAGAATCTAGCTGAGGACAGAAGGCGCCTCCTACGGGGAATCTGCCCTGTCCAGGGTGGAAAATAGACACCCTGCTGGTAATTGCAATCAAACTCACTTACAAACTGCTGACTTCACGGGTACACGTGGTCCCCGTGTGTGTATACCTACAGAGTGGTCACACCTGGGTATTTTTTCCCGTTGTTGCTTCTTAATGGCAACAGTTCAGCAGGACCCTCGTGTCTATAAAGAAGCCAATTTGGGGCTGTCCTGTGATTTGGGGGTGGGAAAGGCATTTAGAGAAACAGAGTAATGAGTCTCCGTAAGTATATCAATAACTGGTATTCCTCACATCCTTACTGTGGATCAAGCACCAGGTTACCACCTGCTTCCCTTGCACCATCTCATTTAATCCTCATAACAACCCTGGAGATGGTTATCAGTTATGCCCACTTTATAGAACAGAAAGCTGAAGCTTAAAGGGTTGAGGTCATTTGCCCAAAGTCATACAGCTGAGAAGTGTCAGGAGCTTGACCCAAGTTGGTCCCCTCCAGAGCCTGTGCTCTCCCTGCTATAGAAAAATCACTTGTCATGCTCTGGGCCCTGAGACAAGCTTCCCCTGCTTCTGTCTGTCACTCAGGGAGAAGACACCAGTGTCGCACTCTGCATAGTGATGTAATTTTTTACAAGTCTGCCTCCTGCTCTCCTGAGGATTGGGACCCCTGCGCCCCCATACTGGCCCCCTGTAGGTGCTTAATAAATATTTGCTGGATGAATGAAAGCCCCAAATAATAACATTATCTTAGCAAATGGGGAGAACCTTTGTGTAGAAGGGACCTGTGATAACAGGCTCCCATTTGAGAGCTGTGTGTACCACTGCAAAGTTTAGACAATGAATTTGGGAACCTTCCAGGCTCTGAAGGAGTGATGGGAAACAGTCACATAGGTCTCAGATAAGACCAGGAATCTGGTTTTCATTTCACTCTGCGAGACCAACTTTGGAGAGGCCTGGACTGCGGGTGATCATTTCAGACAGCTGTTCCAGCTCCTACCCAGAGGCAAAGGGCCTCAGTACTTTTCCATGCCAGGGTCCAACTCCAGAGCCGCCCTGCTCTGTTGCACACCCAACTGGGCAGGTCTCGTCTATCTGAGAAAATCATCTTCAGAGTGTTCCTTTTAGGCAGGCTGACCCTGGCTAATCTGGGGAGAGGCTGGAGAAATTCTCAAAGCTGAGCCACAGGCAAAACCTAGAAGCTGGCAAAGGAACCATATTTCTCTTTGTCGTCCTCCCCTTCAAGCCTTCTCCCTCTATGTGGTTAGTTTCTCTGAATCTTCCCAGGTTCTCTATGTCCCATTGAGGAGCCTGACTTAATTTAACTGCCACCTTATCCCACTGTCAGCTGACAAGGGCCTGAGACATGCCCTTGGGGAAAGAGCCAAAGAAATAAATCTGGAATGGTGGAATTTCTGTTACCGGTTACCATCATAGGCAATGGGGAAGATGACAGTTACCATTTACCGAGCCCTATGTTTCAAGTGCTCCGCAAACATTGTGTTATTCAATCCTCACAACAGACTTAAAAGGAAAATTCTATTATTCCTGTTTTTCAGGTGAGGCTAAGACTCAGAAGAGTTACGTACCTGGATCCATTAGCAGGTGGTAGAGCCAAGAATTGAACCAAGATATATACTTGCTCTTAACAGCTATGCTAGGAACCCCGTGTGGTAGGCAGAATGATGACCACCCAAAGATATTCACATCCTGATCTCCAGAACTTGTGAATATGTTAACTTACATGGCAAAAGAGACCTTGCAGATGTGATTGAGTTAAGGATCTTGAGATGGGGAGATTATCCTGAATTATCCTGGTGGACCTGATGTGATCACAAGGGTTCTCATAAGGGAGGCAAGAGGGTGAGAGTCAGAGATGCAACACTGAAAGCAGAGGTCAGAGTAATGCAGTTGCTGGAGGGGGCCATGAACCAAGGAATGTGGGCAGCTTCTAGAAGCTGGAAAAGGTCAGGAATGGATTCTCCCCTAGACCCTCCAGCAGGAGCACAGCTCTGCTGACACCTAAATTTTAGCCTAGCGAGACCGATTTTGGACTTCTGACCTCCAGAACTGTCAGATAATAAATTTGTGTTGCTCATAGCCATAGAGTTTGTGGTAATTTGTTACAGTAGCAGTAGGAAACCAATACATCCTGTAAACTCAGCCACGTGGGCTGATGTTTATTTCACCCACCTTTTCAGCTAACTATTCACTGTAAAGCTCTTCTCATGTGAGGCACCATGATATAACCTGTATCATAGATTTAGAAAGAAGGCAGGATTTCATCAGACCTCTCTTTGGTTTCTGAATCCTCTGCCACTTATGAGCTGTGTGGCCTTGGGCAAATGTCTCATCCTCTCTGAGCCTCAGTTTCTTCATCTGTAAAAAGAGTGATGCCAATAATACCTATTTTTCAGGACCAATATGAGGATTAGGTGAACCAGAATGTGAAAAAGTGCCTTATAAATGGTCCAGTGACATCTGAACATGAGTCGTTTGGGGCATTAACTTGTCCAGCTCTGAAAGTCTGGATTTGAGGAGGACTGGATGCTGTTCCGAGCATTTCCTGGCATACATTTTGACCTGCTCTGCCTGAGTGAGCAAGTAACTAATTTAAAATATTCGACTGTCTCTGGTCAGTGACTAGACCACAATCTGTTATAAAGTAAGGCTGAAACATTCACTTAGAGGAAGAGATCATCTTGCAGAAAAACTCACATGTGTGCTCAAGAAGATGTGTTCAAGGATTTCCATTGCTGATTATTTATAATGGTGAAAAACCATTATCAAGCTAAATGCCACCAAAAAGAGATATGCTAAATTAATTATGGTGCAGGCTCGTACTGGAATACTATGCAGTCATGAAGAGAGAAGGAGCTATCTCACAGGGATGAATATCCAAGATGGATCATTAACTGAGAAAAGCAAGAGACCAAGCATTTTGATGCCACACAAATGGATTTTGTTTTTTTGTGTTTTTTTTTTTTTGCGGTACGAGGGCCTCTCACTGCTGTGGGCTCTCCCGTTGCGGAGTACAGGCTCCGGACGCGCAGGCCCAGCGGCCGTGGCTCACGGGCCAAGCCACTCCGCGGCATGTGGGATCTTCCCGGACCGGGGCACGAACCCGTGTCCCCTGCATCGGCAGGCGGACTCTCAACCACTGCGCCACCAGGGAAGCCTACAAATGGTTTTTAAAACAGATGGAGACACATGTATTTGACTATGCGTAGAAAGTGTTCAGGAGGGACCAGACCAAACCAAACCATAGTTACCTTTAGAAATTGAGAAGAGGTCTGTGTGTGTGTGTGTGTGTGAGAGAGAGAGGGAGAGAGGGGGAGGGAGGGAGGGAGAGATGGAGGAGGTAATTATTATTTTTTTCAAAAAGAATGTATTAAATTTATAATAAAACTTAGAAAAAATAGGGAGGCCAGGAACCACCTGTATGGCCCACCAAGAGCACACCCTCCTCTGCCTGCCCCTGTGTCTTCCCTTTCGTGCTGTGATCTTCCCCCATCTGCCACTCTTCCTTTGCTCAGTTCTGAGCAGATGACCCCCTCTTCCCACCTTTACTCATTTCTAAACTCTGAGGATCTGAATGATGTCTCTACCTTGTGACTCTTGCCAAAGTCAGCAGTGAAACACGTACCATACTTGTAACCTGGCTTCACCTGGAGCGGTTCACGTTAGTCACCTACCCGGAAAGGATGTGTCTTGCTTGCAGGCATTACCCATGACATACTGGCCCAACCTCTCTGAAGGTTTAATCAGGTCCGCATGGTGAGAAATTGTGCTCATATAGTGCAAAGTGAAATTGGATAATTGGACCATTTGTTTAAATAAAACAACTTCATCCCACTTCCTGAAATTTTTTTGTGCAAGAAATACATCTCTTCCTGAGTTACCAGCTTAATGGGGCCTGTGTAGACGGATCAGATGGCCCAGAATGGAGCTGGTGAGGACATCATGGCTTTGGGGTACAGGTTCTTGGGACACCTGAGCACAGAGAACCAGCAGTCCTTCCTCCTTATCACCCCATATTCCTCTGTGCCCCACCCTGTAGAACCTTCCTCTAGATCTCATAATCATCAGTCAGTTCATCCAGCTACTTCCTAACTGGGGTCCTGCGCCCAAGCTCTCGCCCTTGAATCCATTCTCCCTGTTGAATGGTCAGCGGTGTGAAACACAGATCTGAGCAACGGTTCCCCACTGCCCTCGGCATCCAGTCCAGACTCCTTGACAAGGACACACGGGGACTTCATAATCAGGTGGCCCTTCTGATGTGCTCAACCTCCTTACTCATTCTCCCTCAGGCTCCCTCCTCTGTCGCTCTCTCTTCCTGTGGGGCCCTTTTCCATCAATGATGAAACCTTTCCCAGAAGCTCCTAGGAAACTTCCTTGATCGCTCCCTTGCCGGAGCTGGCTCACATGACTACCCCTAACCCCATCGCAGCGAGGACCCTCCAGACTGGGGTAGACTCTTGGGATTCACCTGGAGTCACTTGGGGTTGGTGCAGACACCTGAGACAAATGGAGGATTTGCCAACGGAATGAAGAAGCCAATGACTGTTGGTAGCCCCCGGCAGACACCTATAGCAGGCACCATCAGTATGGGAGGGCCTCCATGTTGGGCTGGCACACGCCAAAGCAGCAAAGCCCTCTGCAGAGAGAGTGGGAGAGAGATGCTTCCGGGATTCCTGCCGGCCTCCCAGTTCTTCAGGCTGAGCAGTATTCCTGTTCTGCCGAGTTTCCTTTTTGCTTAAACTAGTCTGATGAGTTTCCACTGCTTGCAACAAAAGGACCTTAAGAGAATCCCTTGGAAGCTTTTGCAAGCAGCCTGGAAGCAGGGCCAGAGACCAAGCACAGGTGCCCTGATCCTCTCCCAGTTAACTCACTGCATTGAAGCCACCAGCAGCAAACACAAGGGCCCTGTGGGACTTGGATTTCAAGGAAAGACATCCACCTCTAGGATAAGTAAATAGCAGTAGCAGCCACCATTCATACAGCGCCAGGCAGTATTCTACCCACCTTACAATTCCTGTCTCATTTAATCATCCTCATAACCACATGAGTGTCCCCATTTTACAGATGAGGAAACTGAGACACAGAGAGGTTAAGTGACCTAATCAAGGTCACTCAGCTGGTAAGTGGGGGGGGGGGGTCTGCCTATGACCCTAATGTGTCTGGAGCCTGTGCTCCCACCTACTTTTCTACCCTGGTTCTCATGTAAGTGGTGTTTATGATACCCTGAGGGACTCCTTGATCCAGGTTCAGAAGATGGAAGATGAACAGGGGGACAGAGATTCAGCTCCCCTGGCTGAGAGGGGCCAACAGGAGGAGCACGGCCGTGTCTTCCACACCAGCTAGGGTCCTGGTGGCCCATTCCTTCCACCCAGGCTGCCACAGTGGGCTAATATTTGGCGATATTGATGAAAGTTCTTTTTCTCCCTTTTGCTTTTTTCCAGACCTTGGCGCTTCTTGCTTTGGAGGAAGACTCGACTCATCAGGAAAGCAGAGATAACCCTTTTGAATTTCAAGAACAAGGACTTTGAGTTGCAAGAACGTGGCCTTTGAGTTTCAAAAGAGGAAGGCCTGGAGGCCTCTGGGCATAACGTTTATGTCATTAACAAAATGTTTGGAGACTGAGACCCAAGAGCCATTTCCCTCAAGCCAGTTAAGGTCAAAGTTCCTTGGGCTGGGGGGCCAGGTAGAGGGCAGAGTTATGATGATGTGGGTCTCCAGAGAGATGAGGCGTGACCAAAGCAGCGGCCCTGTGCTGTCTGGGGGAGGGAGTGTGGATTGGGGACAAGCCTCGGAGAATGTCTCCCCTTACCCAGCGTGGCACGGGAAGGGAAGGGATGGGATGGTCACATAGAGTGATTGGCAGAGGGGCCGAGACGGCCTTGCAAGGCTTTGCCAGGCCCTGCCAACGTCTCCCGTGTGCCCAAGAGGGCAGAAGAAGCTGAGAGAAGAAAGAGAGAGAAGTTGGGCCTGGAGATGGATTCCAGGAAGCCTGGGAGGGCACATCTGCCTCCTGGAAGACAGAAACGAGGCCACCACACCAGGTGCCAGAAAAGACCGGATCGCCCCTGCCCCCTGCCCAGGTCTGGCCCTCTGGGAGCACCTCCTCTCCCCATATAAGAAACATAGACAGGGCTTCCCTGGTGGCGCAGTGGTTGAGAGTCCGCCTGCCGATGCAGGGGACACAGGTTCGTGCCCCGGTCCGGGAAGATCCCACATGCCGTGGAGCGGCTGGGCCCGTGAGCCATGGCCGCTGAGCCTGCGCGTCCGGAGTCTGTGCTCCGCAACGAGAGAGACCACAACAGTGAGAGGCCCAAGTACCGCAAAAAAAAAAAAAAGAAAAAAGAAACATAGACACAATCCAGAATAGGAAGTAGGGAGACTCTGATTAACTATCATTTCTTCCACCCAGAAATTAAGTCTTGTTTTGAAAACTGAAGTTATGTTTCTTGTGCGTTTTATGGCGTGGATTGAATGTCCCTTCGTTTCCCTGCTGCTCCTCAAAGGGCTGTGCATATTCAGCCCCGCCCTCTTGTACATTTCTACCTGAAGGCGGGGATTAACAAGGTTCTTCAGGAGAAGCAGAGGAGGCAGAGCACAGAACGGAGGAATAGGACTCCCACTCCTTCTGCATCACCAGTCTCTGTCTTCGACCATTTCTGCTGTCCCTGCACCCTCGTCTCCTGCAGAAGATCCTCCCAGCACTGATATAGTGGAGGTGATGGTTCTTTGTACTTATTTCATAAGGACCCTCCATCAGCCCCCAACCAACAATGTACCTGCTCTAACCATACCTGTCAAGTACATGATTGTGTCTGCTTGGGTGGAAGTTCAACATGACACTATGTTGTCTGGGTAGCTGCTGTCTTTGTCCGTGACTCCTATGGGTACTTTTTTAAAAAAAATAGATTTATTTATTTTATTTTATTTATTTTTGGCTGTGTTTGGTCTTTGTTGCTGCGCACGGGCTTTCTCTAGTTGCGGCGAGCGGGGACTCCTCTTCGTTGCAGTGCGTGGGCTTCTCATTGCGGTGGCTTCTCTTGTTGCAGAGCAGGGGCTCTACATGCACGGGCTTCGGTAGTTGCAGCACGGTGGCTCAGTAATTGTGGCTTGCGGGCTCTAGAGCGCAGGCTCAGTAGCTGTGGTGCACGGGCTTAGTTGCTCCGCGGCACGTGGGATCTTCCCGGACCAGGGCTCGAACCTGTGTCCCCTGCATTGTCAGGCGGATTCCCTGCGCCACCAGGGAAGCCCCCATGGCTCTTTAGACCAGAGTTTTGCAACTTTAGCACTGTTGACATTTGGGTGGGATCGTTCGTTGCTGTGGGGATTATCCTGGGCCTTGTAGGATGTTTAGCTGCTTCCCCGAGACGCTATCTACTAGATGCTAGTAGCAACCCCCTCTCAAGTTGTGACAACCAAAACTGACTCCAGACATGGTCAAACATCCTTGGGAGTAGATCACCCCCAGTTAAGAACCTCTGTTTACAGCATCACACACAGGATCCCCAGCATGTGCTTTGTGCTCTGATATTGCTGTCATTGAGGGTAGACAGAGAAATATAATCAGAAAAGTACTGGCCTGGAAGTCAGAAGACCTGGGTTCAAGCCCCAGTTCTGTCACTTCTTACCTGTGTGACCATGAGCAAATCACAGTTTTCCCACATGTGTAGTGGGGATAATAAATGAGGAGAGGGGTTTTAACTGGTTTCATTCACTACTGTAACTCCAGTATCTAGTGCATGGCACATAGTAAGTGCTCAAGAAAATCGTGTTGACTGAATCTCTGCCCTGCCTCCCTCCCAGGGCTTCTGCAGGGTTCCAATGAAAAAGTCTGTGCAAAATTCCATGACTGAGGGGCCACAGAAAATATTGTACCCCGTCCAAACTCAGAACACAGCTGCCCCTGGCTGACATTTTCTAACTAATTTTAAATACATAAGAATCGATAATAACCCCAAACTGGAAACAACCTGAGTGTCCTTCAATAGGGGAATGGTTAAATTCTGGCACATACATACCATGGAATGCCATGTAGCAATCAAAAGGAACAAATTATCGATATATGCAGTAATTTACGCTGAGCTGAGGGAACCGTGCTGAGTAGAAGAAGCCAATCTTAGAAGGTTACATACTCTGTGATTTCATTGATGTAATATTCTTGAAATAACCAAGTTACAGAGCTGAAGATCATTGGCAGGGGATGGGGGTAGGGATGAGGGGATGGGGATTAGGGAATCGTTGTGGCTACACTGGAGTAGCGTGAAGGAGCTTACGGTGATGAAAACAGTTCTGGATCTTGATTGATCACATGTGATCATACTGATTTACACGAGTGATAAAACTGCAGAGAACTACACACACACACACACACACACACACACACAAATACATGTCAAACATGACATCTGAATAAGCTCTGTGAATTGTACCATTGCCAGTTTCCTGACTGTGCTGTTGTACCATAGTTACGCAAGAAGTTACCACTGGGGAAGGCTGGGTGAAGGACACACAAGGTTTTCCTGTACATTCAAAATTTCCTGTGAATCTAATTATTTCAAAATAAAGATTTTAACTCAAATAATAGATAAATAAAATAAATGAATACATAGGGACATAAGGAAGAAAAGAATTCTCAAAAATCACATGCAGTATAGAAATAGTTGAATTTCCCAGATCACCAGAGGAGGTGAGACTCAGACCACAAACACAAGCTGGCAGGAAAGGTAACTATTTTTCCATGACTCAGCCTAATTTGTCTCACAAGTCCCTCTTCTGCCAGGTGGCAGAAATGTTCCCTTTCCCCTTTTGCTGGGGTTGCATCTAATTTCTCAGGGCCTTCTGTAGTGCCATCCCACTCCCCCAACCTTAGGAGCACATCTGGAGCCAATGCCATCCACCCAGACTGGCTGCTGGCTGTGGACCCTGCAAGTCCACACTGAGCCATCCCTCACCCCAACTCCCACACCATGCTGGGCCCAGGGGAAACCTGGCAGGATGACGAGCCCCTACCTGGCATCCTCTGATTCGTGTGTAGTCCACAGGTAGGTTTGATTTGGCCCATATAGTATTTTTGAAAATTAGTTGCCTTGTATCTATATGAGATGATGGATGCTTTCTAAACTTCTTGTTTTCATCATTTCAAGATGTATGTAAGCCAAATCATTATGCTGTACACCTTAAACTTATACAATGCTGTATCTCAATTGTATCTCAAGAAAACTGAAAGGAAAAATAAATAGCATTTATTTTTCAAAATTTTATTACAAAAACAATTAGTTACCAATATTTGAAATGGGAATTTTCCCATAAGGCTCTAGCTGTCTGGAGCAGAGGGCTCTGGGCACACATTCCAGTGGAGCAGTGATCTGCTGGACCTGTGTAGTGGCTGCCGCTTCAGACCAGGCATGCCCTCTTGTGATTCACCACCGTCCCCAACACTCCCTGTTATGCACCCAGCCTGGATTCACTCATTTATAAAACCTGTCTGGCCTGTGTACACACTTGAGCTGGCAGCCCTCACTCTTCCCTGCCTCTGCCACTTTCGGGTCCCCCGGGACGATTTTTCTCCTGCCCCTTGCTGGTGCAGAGAAACATCATGGCGCTGTCTCAGATCCACCAGCCCAGATATACCATTCCATCTAGGGTCCTGCTGCCCTCCCAGGCTCCACACGGAAAGGGACACAATGGGACACAGCCCAGGGGCCCATTCTCGGTTTCCCTTGCTTCCTTTCAGACTTGCCCTCCTCCTTCCGATGTGGGAAGCTTTATTTTGTCTTAAGAGGCAGGAAGTCTTGCTAGTCCAGCATCTGGGTTGTCCCCCGCCCCCCATCTGTTCTGTTGTCCGTTCACATCAGTCCTTTCTGTTTCCCTGACTTCCTAGGCTTTCAAAATTCAAAAGTCAGGACTGTTTGGCTCTCTGTTTTTCGCTGTGTCATGCCTTCCAGCAGACATATGATAACAGCTGCCTGAATTTTAGGGGCGGAGAGGATCTTGAAACAAGAAGAAAAACTGGGACTGAAGAACACCATCCGTTAAAATGTCACCCTTCATCATCTTTGTACATGCCAGGTGCTGTGCTAAACACTTTACATGCAGCATCTCATTTAGGCCTTAAATTGGAAACGGAGTGTTTGTCCCAAATCAACAGCTAGTTGGGGGCAGACCTGGCTCTTGTACCTAGAGCCTATCCTCTTAGCCACTCGGTTCCCACAAACGTATGGTTTTATTTCACAGCCGCCTTCCCTGCTTCCTGCACCCCCAAGTCCCTGCCCGTCTGCTCAGGGCCGGGGCCAGTCACAAAAGTCACCTGGGCGAAAGTGAAAAGCCATTGGTCGAACTTTTCCTAAGGCCCGCCTATACCCTAGACGATTGGCAGAATGGCTGTGACTGACAGGAGGCCGTTATTGACACAGCGTAATATATTGACTCTCTTCACTCCACTTAAACCTCAGAAAGAGAGTCCAGACAGCGGGGGCGGGTCGACTCCCTGGAGAAGAGCAGGGATAAAAATGGAAGGATGAAACAAGAGGCCGAGTCTGAGAGTTGGCAAATCCAGTTACAGGGAAGAGTAAATGCTGGCTGAGGTCAGTTTGTAAATCAGCAGCTTGAAAAGCGGCACAAAGCCAGTTCTTGGAAAATCCAATTATAATGCAGAGCCTAGGGCGCCCTGGGTTTCTGCTCAGCTCCCTGCAGAGCTTCGCCGCATGTCCCTTGGCTGTCTCCGGTCAAAGGGCCCTGAGTAGTCCAAGAGCTTGCTAGTCGCTGGGGCTCCGGGGAGGGGGGGACTGTTTTCTCTAAGCGCTTGGGTGGGAAGGCATTCCTTCCTCACCTCTGGTGTGTAGGAGCACCTGATAAGCCATCTGCCCTGCCAACCCTCTGCCCACCCCGGGCTCTGCTCTGAGGCTTTCTGCAGCCAGCAGGCTGGTAACAATGCACCAGTGCAGCCCTGGGAAAAGACAGACCCGCCCTATGCCTTTGGATTTTCCCAGCGGTTCCATTCTGCTTGGACAGCCTGTGGACCTAGTTTGGACAGCACCATCAGGCTAACTGGCCCTCTGGCCAGAAAGGAGAAAGTGGTTTTCTCTACATAATTCAACGTAATTCAACATTTTGTATTAATTGGGATCTTTTCCTGTGAGAATCGGAACCATTTCTTGCACCTTATATCGCCTTTTAGCTAATCCCAGGCAGCATTCACAGTGCCGGCAGTTACATTTAGACTTGTGCCTGTGTAAGGTAGTCTAGCTTGCTGCTGGGCACATGGCACTAAAGCTGAGCTGCCTGAGTTCAAGTCCTGGCTCTGTGTTTACAGCTCCTTGGGTGAGTCATTTAACCTTGCAGAGCCTCAGCTTCCTCATCTGTAAAATGGGGTCAGTAATAGGCCTGACAAGTTGACATCTGTGAAAGGAAGCAGCAAGCAGTGAAAAGTTGCTCTGTATAAGGAGGCTCTTATTGTTATTGGAGAGAAACTCCCAACGTGAATGAAGCCAGGTCAGGAAGGGGGTGGAGTGATGGGGTCTCTGCCCTGAGTCAGGAGTCACTGGTCTCAGCAGACCTATGATTGGAGGGCCAAAGACCTAGTCCTGGTAGTTGAGTTCAATTCCCCAGTGTCCTGGTTGGCACTGGAGAACCAACTGGACGCTCGATTGAATTCACCTAGAGAACCACAAAGGCCCGGAGGCAGGCGCCAGGCTGGGATTTCCTCTCCATCTCATCCAGGATTATGGAACACTGTGTGTGAGGGGGAGGGTGGTTGTGGGGGGAGGAGGCCAGCAAAAGATGGAGGAATTGGAACCCCTCCAAGGCTTTGGGCCTCAGGAGGGAGGTGGGAGACAGGAAGGGGTAGGAGGGTGGTGGGTGAATGATGCAGCCTAGAGCCAGAAGCAGCTGGCCCTTTGTCCTCTTGGCTTCTGGGGACCAGGTTGCTCAGAAGGAGGAAGCAGTGGCCAGATGTGCTGAGTTCTGAGTTAGTGACTCTGTGGGCTGCCAGGGGCAGGTGGGAACTGCCACCCAATTTTGTGGAAATCCGCTACAGGTGGGTGGTCGACGACCTCCTTGTGTTGGAAACTTCCTTTGTTTCAGGCCTTTTACTTTTAGTTGTGGCAGGCAGGATCTTTTTTTCTGAGTTGCAGCATGCAGACTCTTAGTTGTGGCGTGCAGCATCTAGTTTCCTGACCAGGGATTGAACCTGGGCCCCTTGCACTGGGAGCGTGGAGTCTTAACTGCTGGACCACCGGGGAAGTCCCCTTTTACTTATTTATTTAGTTTTTAAAGATTTTTTAAAAAAATATTTTCAGGTGAAGTTTTATTTTCTTTTAAAATTTATTTTGGCTGCATTGGGTCTTCGTTGCTGCGTGCGGGCTTTCTCCAGTTGCGGCGAGCGTGGGCTCCTCTTCGTTGCGGTGCGCAGGCTTCTCATTGCCGTGGCTTCTCTTGTTGCAGAGCACGGGCTCTAGGCGTGTGGGCTTCAGTAGTTGTGGCACGTGGGCTCAGTAGTTGTGGCGCACAGGCTTAGCTGCTCCGCAGCATGTGGGATTTTCCCAGACCAGGGCTCGAACCCGTGTCTCCTGCATTGGCAGGCAGATTCTTAACCACTGTGCCACCAGGGAAGTCCCCCACAAGTAACCTTAATTCTAACCTTCATCACCGTAAATAAATGTTGCCTGTTTTTGAACTTCGAATAAACAGAATTATACAGTGTGTACTCTTTTGTGCCTGACTTCTTTCATTCAATATTGTGTCTGGGAGATCCAGGCAGGGTTTTTGTGTGGCCGTACTTTGTTCTTCTTCGTTGCTGTATTCCATTGTCTGAATATACTGCAATTGATATTTTCATTCTTCTGTTGATAGCCTTCAGGTTGTTTCTAATTTGGGGCTGTTAGGAATAAAACAACTATGATTGTATTTGCACCAGTTTTTGGTGCACAGAAGCTCCCTTTTCTGTCAGGCATACACCCTGGAGTGGTTCCAGGCCTTTTAGACATTCTATCTGAAAATGCTCCAAAATAAGGGAAAAGGGCATTAGTGTGTTTTCCTCCCTCCCCCTTCCCCCCACATAGCCACCCTGGGATTGCAGGTGTGAGGGGTCTGAGAGGCAGAAAGGAGAGACAGGGCACCGCACTGCAGCACTCTAAGAAGATGTAAAAAGAAGTTGGCTACTTAAGAAGATGTAAAAAGAAGTTGGCTACTTGTCAACAGCATTTCCCCTTTCAAAAATGTCATCTGATCTTTCGCTGGCGATGTGCATGAGAGATTTTCTGAACCTTGGAAGAAAGTTCCTCCCTTCCCCTCCTGATGGTGCCTGTTGAAATGTTTGAATGTCTGGTAGACCTCAGAGGTGATCAAGTCCATCCTTCCCATTTTACAGATAGGGAAACTGATGCCCCGAAAAGTGACTTGACAAAAGCCTCAGAGCTGGTAAATGACAGGGCTCAGAACACAATGAGTCCTGGCCTCTAGGGGCCTCATCGGTAAATCGGGAGGAAGGGATTATATTCATTTATCTTCCCCAGTGCTATCAGGCTAAACTGGAACACTTATCCTGAAAGTTTATAGTCTACTAGTAGTCATCCTTCTATGATTATTGAGCGTCAAATTCTAGATTTACTCTGTTCATCCTTTAGTAAACCTTATTGATCACCTACTATGTGCCAGGTACTGTTTTAGTCTCTGGGCATAGAGCAGGGGATAAAACAGACTAGCATTCCTACCCTCATATAACTTGCATTCTGTCAGGAGAGAAGACCAATAAACATATAAAGAAGGAAAGTGAAGTAAGTTGGATAAAGATAAAAGAGTAAAACAAAGCAGGAAGGAGGATGGAAACTGTTAGAGGCTTGGGGGATGGGGAGAGTTGGAGTTTTGAACAGAGAAAGTGACACTCAGAAACCCTGAAGGAGGTGAGAGGTGCCGTGGAGTGGGATGGGGGCTGTAGGATGGGGAGAGTGTTTTAGGTAGGAGGCGCAGCAAGTGCAAAGGCCCTGAGGCTTGAGTCTGCTGAGGTATCTGGGGAACATTGAGAAGGACTATTTGGCTGGAGTGAGTCGAGCAATTGGGAGGGTGGTGGGAGATGGGGTCAGAGAAGTGAGGGGCAGAGGGGATCTGTAGGACCACGTGCGTTACCAGAAGGACTCTGGCTTTTACTCAGAGTGAGATGCGGAGCCTTCAGAGAAGCTTCCTGCAGAGGAGTGACAGGATCTGACAGTGTTTCTAAGAGGAGCTGGCTGCTGCATGGAGAATAGATGGGAACAAGGACAGAAGCAGGGAGACCATTTAAGAGGCTGTGACGATAGTCCAGTGACAGATGATGGGGCTTGGCCAGGAGGGGACAGTGGAGGGAGGCGTGTCCTGGTCATGATTTGGGGCGGCACAAACAGGACTTCCTGGCAGGTTAACATTGGTCCTGATAGGAGACTTCGGCACCTTAAATGCGAAGCAGATGTGCTTTGCGGAGAAGGCCACTGGGCTTCAGGTACAAGGGTCTTTCTCATTCTTCTAGACCCTTCCTTCAGGTTCCCTTCCCCAGAGTCAGCAAGGAACCGTCTCATTATGTCTCCCGCCAGTGAGGGACCAAGCCCTCCAGCCAAGTAAATGTGAGTGTGGGTGTGTGTGTTTGGGACAGGGAAGTCACTTTGATTCTTCCTCTCCTGTCCCTTTATCCACTCGCCCACTTTCTCTTTTCTCATTTTGATAAAGCTCTAACTGCTCACCAGGCCTACAAGCGCCTGCCCGATGGCACTCCTGTAAGGCCACTCTCCAGCCCCACTGACATTCCTCCTTCAGCTCCTGCCAGCCTGTCCCACCTCTGGACCTTTGCACATGTGGCTCAGCCCTACTCTTTGACTAGTGGCTCTTTCTTACCTTTCAGGTCTCAGCTCAAATGTCACCTCCTCAGAGAGGCCTTCCCTGATCAGTCACCTCGGGTGCAGTTGCTCCTTTCTTCGTAACACATACCACAACTTGTAATGATTTATTTATTTGTTTACTTATTGATGGTTTCTTCCCTCACACCCTAAGGCATTAGAAGGACAGGGAAAGAGCTGGTCTTGTTGACTGTCAATTCCCCAAGTACCAAACTGAGGATCTAGAGGGGCAGATTAGCGGGGAAGTGTGGCAGAGCCTCTGAGATGGCCTGAATGACCTCCCTTCCTGGTATCCACACCCTTGGGCCATTTCCTCTACACAAAATAGGGCTGACCCTGTGTGATCAATAGTGTGAGGTGATGCTGGAGGTGACAGCGTGTGCCTTCCATGCCATATACATGAATACATATATATATAAAGGCTCTTAAAGGGTATTTTTCTCCCTCCCTCCCCTCATACATATATATACATAGACACACACACACACACACACGTGTGTATGTGTGTGTATAAATCTCCTACTGGGTTAGCTTCTCTGAACCTTGACTGGTACACGGGCCATCAAGTATATGAGCCCTGAAGCCAAACTACTTGCGTTCAAATCCCAGGTCTACCATTTACCTACTCTGGGACTGTGGACCATTTCTTAGTCTTTTTGCCTTGATTGCCTCCTTATAAAATGGGAATTATACCTACTCCCACTGAGTTTTATGTATTAAATGAATTAATAAGTTAAAAGGCAGCTAGAACAGTGCCTGGCACATGGAAAATGCTATGTGGGTATTAGCTATAGCTTTTGGTATTTAGCACATAATAGGTGCTCAATAAATATTCTCCAAACTCACAGCTGTTTAGTGAATGAGAGGGGCCCCTGGTTCTTCGGTGCCACACTCCTTCCCAGGGTTGCTTCAGAGTTCCAAGTCTTCATATGCAGGTGGGCTTTTAAAGGATATTTCTTTGCTCTCTTCCTCCCTCCCTCCCTCCCTCCCTCCTCTCCTTCCTTCCTCTCTTTCTCTTTCTTTCATACATATACTAAAAAATTATGCATTGTTTACCTGAAATTCAAATGTAATTGGGCATTAAGCTTTCCTCTATTTTATCTGGCAACCCTAAACATGCCACATCTTCTCAGAGGCTTAATGAGGTCACCTCTGTGTGTCAACTTGGCCAGTTATTCAATCAAATGCTAATCTAGGTGTTGCTGGCAGACATATTTATAGATGTTATCAGGGTTCATAATGACTGACTTTAAGTAAAGGAGTTTATCCTAGATAGTCTGGGTGGCCCTGATCCAATCAGTTGAAGGGCTTTATGAGCAGAGCTGAGGCTTCGCTGATGGAGACAAAATCCTACCTGGGGAACCTGTGGACAGCAGGCTTCCCCCCCCCCCCCCCCCCT
>NW_020173679.1:4464279-4479714 GCF_003031525.2 Neophocaena asiaeorientalis asiaeorientalis
AAGATTTCAGACTTGCCCCACCAGCTCCCACAATTGCATAAGCCAATTCCTTGCAATAAATCACCTAATACATATCTCCTGCTGGTTCTGTTTCTCTGCTTGGGCCCTGATGGACGCACTCCACTTCTTCTCCACCAGGCAGGGGCTTGGTCACTTGTACAGCTGGTTTACTTTAGATTTCAGCTTTAACGTCATCCAGTTCGAGGGTTAGGTTGATGGAACCCAGAGGGGGAACAAGGGGTTTCAACTCAGAGGAGAGACCGGTAGAATGCCAAGTCTTGAAATGTCTGAGGGCTGGTGTCATGATGTTTGTTGTTCTCCGGCTGCCGGACATGGATTTCCCCTTTATACTCCCCTCTGATGTCTTTTGGGGGGAATTACCTCATCTCCTCTGATTACAGTCAGGCGGAGAAGAAGGTAATCAAAAGCTCCGCCCTCTCATAGCCTCGGTGTGGGCCCATGACACAGCCCAGGCCAATCAGATGTTCCCTCCCTGGATCTGCATTACAGCAGGTCTATTCATTCAGTGATGCCCTGAGGGCTCATTCCAGTATTCCAGTAAATTCCCTTTTGCAAAAGCCAGGCACAGCTGGTTTCTTTTTCTTTCTTTCACTCGCTCTTCCTTCTTTCTTTTCTTTTCTTTCTTTCTTTCGTTCGTTCGTTCTTTTTCTTTCTCTCTCTCTCTCTCTCTCTCTCTCTCCCTCTTTCCTTCCCCTCTCTACCTTTTTCTCTTTTTCTTTCTTGGCATGGCTGGTTTCTGCAATTGATTCCCTTCTTCATTGTTGTCCTTTCCACTAGAATGTAAGCTCCAGGACAGCAGGGACTGTCTGGCTCAGTGCAGTATCCCCAGTGCCTAGAACAGTGCCTAGCACATAGCAAGTGTTCAGTTAAATGTTTGTTGAATTACTATACAATAGTCAGGCCTGAAGGGAAGGCTGACACCAGAATAATGGCTGATGGATTCAATCTCCATGAGGTAAGTTTTGGGGTTTCCTCTCCTGTAAAATGGGGATAATGGGAATACCTACCTCTTGAGGTTACTCTAAGGATTAAATGAGTTAATAGCATTCAAGTACTTAGAATAAGACCTGGTATATAGGAAGCTCCATAAAATTAGTGCTAATGGGAAAACAATCAACCCTTGTTTTGAGCAGGGGCGTCAGCTACCATTGTTATTTAGGTTTCATAGTGTACCAGGTACTGTGCTAGAATCCTTTTTTAAAATTTTTTATTGGAGTATAGATGATTTACAATGTTGTGTTAGTTTCTGCTGTACAGCAAAGTGAATCAGTTATACATAAATATATCTCCACCCTTTTTTAGATTCTTTTCCCATCTAGGCCATTACAGAGTACTGAGTAGAGTTCCCTGTGCTACACAGTAGGTCCTTATTAGTTATCTATTTTACACACAGTAGTGTGTATATGTCAATCCCAATCTCCCAATTTATCCCTCCCCCCTTTACCCCCTGGAAATCATAAGTTTTTTTTTTTTTTTTTTGCGGTAGGCGGGCCTTTCACTGCAGTGGCCTCTCCCGTTGTGGAGCACAGGCTCCGGACGCACAGGCTCAGCGGCCATGACCGACAGGCCCAGCGGCTCTGCGGCATGTGGGATCCTCCCGGACCGGGGCACGAACCCGTGTCCCCTGCATCGGCAGGTGGACTCTCAACCACTGCGCCACCAGGGGAGCCCATAAGTTGTTTTCTACATCGTAACTTGATATAGCTTATATGTGGGATCTAAAAAAAGGGTACAAATGAACTAATCTACAAAACAGAGTTACAGATGTTGCTAAAATCTTTATACGCATGATCTCGTTATTTTTTAACAAAATTAATTTATTTATTTATTTTTGGCTGCATTGGGTCTTCATTGTTGGGTCTTCATTGCTGCACGTGGGCTTTCTCTAGTTGTGGCGAGCGGGGGCTACCCTTCATTGCGGTGCACGGGCTTCTCATTGCAGTGGCTTCTCTTGTTGCAGAGCACGAGCTCTAGGTGTGTGGGCTTTAGTAGTTGTGGCAATCCTGATCTCGTTATTTTTAACACCTTAAATTTTCCAACCAAAAAATTGATTGCCTTGTGAGGAAATGAGGCTCCCCTCAGTGGGAAGGATGTGTTTGTGTGCTATTTGTACTGTGCTTGCTTTCTTGGAGGTGGCCGTCTCAGGTGTGGGTGGGTGCAGGCTGGCAGTATGAAAGGTCTGGTAGTGTTTCCCCTCCCTCTGGAGTAGGTCAGCCCCGTGGGGGCAATCCCAGCTGTGTTGGCTGCTCTTGGAGCCAACAATTTCCAGTGGTTCTAGCAGTTTCTGGTTCTAATACAAATAAGGTGACCCTCCCTCATTTGCCTGGGATCTTCCATTTTAGCACTAAAAGTCCCACATCCTGGGAGCCCCCTCAATGCCAGGCAGATTGGGACGGTTGGTCATCCTAATTCAAGATGACCCAGAGGTGTCCTGACATGTGAACAGAGCACAGCAATGGAGAATAATTGTAGCCTAGCAGGTAGTTAGCACCTGGGAAACTTGTAATCAGGTAGCAATGCCCTAGTCACCAGTAGGAGGCTCAGGGGCAGAAGCCCCCTTCCAGGCTGATAGTCAGCATGGGTAGGGTCCAAGGTGAGCTGGGATGTTAGGTAATATAATTGGATGTCTTTGTCATTTCAAGTCCTAGAAAACCAATCTCACATTGACTCACAGGAAAGGGAATGTAAAATCTATAACTACAACTAGCTTCAGGTATGGTTAGATCCAGGGCATCTATATAACGACATCATCTAGATAAGGTCTCTCTCCATCTCTTGGCTTAACTTTTTTCTGTGCTGCCTTTATCTTAGGCAGCCTCTCTTTCATCATGGTGACCCTGGCTGCTCTAGGCTGACAATCCTCCCAGGTACAAGAGGGAAAAGAGAGAGATCCTCTTGGCCAACAATGTCAATATAAATCTTTTTTGGTTCTGATTGGGTTATATGCTCATTGCTGAACCAGTCACTGGGGGGAGGGCGAGCATGTAGGGAATGGAACAGTACTCTGATTGGCTTAGCCATGTTCCACCCAAACCAGAGGGTCATGGCATCTGGGATATGGGGACCAGTGGGCTGAACTTGCAGGTATGACCAAATACCAATGATGATAGTAATAATGATAATAACAATGATAATGGCAGCCAGCATTTACATAGTGCTTACTCTGGTCTCAGTGGCAAGAAAGAGCGAGGATGTCTGGGAATTAGCCTACATACATACCTGTTAAGGTGTCTTTGGAAACTCTTACATTGGGTGGGAGTTTGGGTTGAAAAATCTGTGGTGTTCAACCCTGGCTGTGTGTTAGAATCGCCTTTTAAAGAATAACTATGGGCCCCACCTCAGACCAATTGACTAAGAATCTCTGGGGGTGGGACCCTCATGTTAGGGTTAAGAAAACCTCTCCAGGTGTTTCTACTGCACCTAGCCTCCAGGACTAAGAACCCCTTGGGTAGCTCAGTGTGTCTTGGGTGAGGCATCTGTGGGTCTAACAACCAGCCAGGTGTTTCCTATGCTTATTATTGCTTGAGGGCCCCTGAATAAGGTCCTGCTTTCCATCACAGCTTGGCACCCTGGGATCAACACAGAAGGCTGCTCCTGGCCAGAGGTGTAAGGCCGGGGTGCATCTGCGGGCCACCTGAGGGCTGAGAGGATGAATATCTCAGGCAGTCTGTCACCATTCTGCAGTGCGAACTTGATCCAAGTTCTCTTTTATGAGTCTGTGAATCTTTAAAATTGCCCTACCCCCTGTAGAAGGACCCCAGTTTCATTACCTGATAGGCTCATTTTCCTGTGAAATTAACGGTGTCTTCCTTGGAAGGTTTTAAATTAGATCTTGCCTCCGGTGTTGACTTGAGAATTAGTTCTTCTCTCCTAGGTGCGGACCTCCTTTAACAGAATGGAGCTTCTTTAACAGAATGGCTACCTGGGGGAGAAAAAGTTATTCTGTCCTTATTTACCCAATGACATGACCAGTGACAATTGTACACTGAATTTTCCTGTATGTAATATTCAAGAAAGTTTTATGGGAGCTGGTTATTCCAAAGATTCCTTGATAGGTGTGTGATTGGGAATAAAATATTATTTTCTTATAGCAACAGTGTTATTAAAATCAAGGTGGGGCTTCCCTGGTGGCACAGTGGTTAATGCAGGGGACATGGGTTCAAGCCCTGGTCTGGGAAGATGCCACATGCCACAGAGCAACTAAGCCCGTGCGCCACAACTACTGAGCCCACGTGCCTAGATCCCGTGCTCCACAACAAGAGAAGCCACTGCAATGAGAAGCCCGTGCACCGCAAGGAAGAGCAGCCCTGGTTCGCTGTAATCAGAGAAAGCCCGCTCGCAACAATGAAGACCAAACGCAGCCAAAAATAAATAAATAAATAAATAAATAAAATTGAAAGAAAAAAGAAAAGAAAACCAAGGTGGTTTTTCAAGCTAGCCCACAAAGATCTATGCAAGTCCTATGAATAACTGTAGAAAGTGCTGGAATGGAACAATAGGAATAACTTTTCATTTATAAAAGTTATCTAACATTTTTGATAGAAAAAAGTACTGATTCAGAGTTAATAGAACGTGTCATAAGAAAACTATTTACATCTCCCTCTTAATACGTATGTTTTGGGCATATAGTACAATGCGTTTATCTTTTTTGTTTTTCCATGTTCTGTCTTCCGTGTCCATTTTATTTCATGAGGCAGAATAATAGTACAGAAAATGAGTGGTGTGTGACAAACACATTTATCAGTGGCCGTCGCGATAATGACCGTCTTTCACGATCGACACGCATAGGGGAGCCCGCCATCCACAGCCCTACTGTTCACCCTCAGCTGAGCCCGAGGTGGTGATCCCACACAGGTCGTTTCCGCCCACTCCTGGCCGTGCTGAGTAACCCAGCAGCCCTATGTGCTGTGTGGCAGAAACGTTAATTACCGGGGCTCTGCTTCTCAAGGAGAGCCACGAGGACGTAGGGGATGAGCCTGTGAAGGGTGGAGGATACCTCTGGGACAAAGGCACAGAGCTGAGGGAGGGGCCTGGGGCTGCCCCTCACGCCCCCACCCTGCTGTCTCCCTGGGGAGCGCAGTCCAGCTGGGCCACCTAGTTCAGGGCCTGTCTGGCCAGGTGTCCTAATCATAACACGCCATCTTTTCTAGCATCCCTGTCGTCGGGGCTGGAAGGGCTGCAATATCCGGATGCTTTCATTTCCGGATGGGAAGCTGAGGCCAGCGAAGGCTGTGGCTTCCATGCCCAGGGTCCCACAGCCAATCAGAGGCAGTGCTGGCCTTGAACTCACATATTCTGACCACCGGTGCAGGGCCCTTTCTACTCTGCTCTGACACCTCTCTCCTCTTTCCTGTATGTTTCTCAAATTCTGGTTAAAGACAGCAGCTGTTCTATCATTCCAAGCACACATATGAAGCACACTGGAGAGCCCCAGGGGGTCAGGGCACCCCTCTTTCTGTCCTTTTCTGGGTCTCAGGTGCCCCTTGAGAGCTCCCATTACTCTTCAGGGAATTTATTTGCTTACATGTCTTCTTCTAGTAGAATGTAAGCTCCTTGAGGGGAGGGACTGTGTCCCATTGGTTTCCTTATTGCCCATGACAAGCTTGGGGTCCCACCCAGAGAAGGCACTTGATAAGTGTTTGATGAATGAACGTGCGAGCGTCACAGCATGATGTTCAGTAAGTCCCCTACGTACGAATGAGTTCCTTTCTGAGAGCACGTTTGTAAGTCCAATTTGTTCATAAGTCCAACAGAGTTAGCCTAGGTACCCAACTAACACAATCGGCCATATAGTACTGTACTCTAATGGGTTTATAATCCTTTTTCACACAATAATACATAAAAAAACAAACAAACAAAAAATAAAGATTTTTTTTTTTTTTTTTTTTTGCGGTACGCGGGCCTCTCACCGTTGTGGCCTCTCCCGTTGCGGAGCACAGGCTCCGGACGCGCAGGCCCAGCGGCCACGGCTCACGGGCCCAGCCGCTCCGTGGCATGTGGGATCCTCCCGGACCGGGGCACGAACCCGCATCCCCTGCATCGGCAGGTGGACTCTCAACCACCGCGCCACCAGGGAAGCCCAAGAAAACATTTTTACTCTTACAGCACAGTACCTTGAAAAGCACAGTAGTACAGCACAACAGCTGGCGTCCAGGGGCTGGCATCGAGGGAACAGGCAAGAAGAGTCACTGACCGGAGGAGGGAGAGGAGGTGGGAGATGGTAGAGCTGAAGGATCGTCAGCAACAGGAGATGGTGGGCCAGCTGCACATCCACCTGTGGAGGATGCATGCACGTGACAACGTACACCAGACACATGAACTAACATGTATTTGGACATGCGAACGCACGTTTGCGTCTTCGAAAGTTCGCAACTTGTACGTAGGGGACTTACTGTATTTTCATTCCAGATAGAATTCCAAACTATTCCCCTGCGACACCTGCCCCCTCTCAGCTAGAACCACTCCCCAGTCTGAGCTCTAGTGCGTGGTAGATGGTGAGCTCAGCTGTGACTATTTTATCCCAGGATTTAAAGGCTTTGCTGCTCACCATGTCCTTTACTCGAGGCTCATCCAGTCCCCCAGCAGCCCAGGGAGAGAAAGATACAACTATTCCCTTGACCCTTTCCAGATGTGGCGACTGAGATTGGGTTCTCATCTAGGCCAAGGTCATGCAGGAGGTAAGTGTTGGGACCAACCTTGAAGAAGGTCCGGGTGCTAAATCCCATCCTCTTCCGGCTGCAAGTGAGTCTCCATGGATGGTAGAAAAGTAGTTCCTGGTCAGGGGTGAGTTGTGGATTGCGTATTCCTCTGTGTGCTTATGGGGTTCCGTGAGGTTCCGTTTAGCCACCACTGCTTTGGGAGTTTCTTCTTTAAGTGACGATTGTAGAGCCGTTCACTCTGCCAGGATTAAGAAGAACGAGATCCAAGTTGTAGCTCCAGTCCTGGCTTTCTTTTCTTTTCTTTTTTTTTTTTTAAATACCTGGCTTTGACCCTTGCAAGCTGTATCAACTTGGGCAAGCCGCGGCTCCTCTCTGAACCTCGATACCCTCACCTGTGATGTGAGCTCATCAGAACTCATGGCCCCGCTGTCCATGAGAAAGGCAGGGCCCCACCAGCCAGCCCCCATGTCCCCGGGCTGGCCTGGTCAAGAAACAAAGCGCTGATCCCAGGCTCCTCTGATCCTTTGGCTGCTGAGGAGTCTTCCTGTCTTGGGCAATTCTGGAAGATTCCTGAAGAATGTGGGTTCTGTGCCTGCAGTGGCTCCCGGACAAGGCCACTTCTCAGGCTGAGGGAGCTCAGAAGCTCAGGGAGCAGCTGGAGACGAGCAGGCACACAGCTGTGCTGAGGACCCGGAAGGAGGCCCGGGGGAAGGAGCATTGGCAGCGCCGTCTCCCTGGCCCGGCTCCTCCCCGACGTCCCCGCATCCCACCTCCTCCCATCACAGCCCTTCCCGAGGAGCCCAGACTGCAGCATCTTGCTATTGCCTTGCCCCAGCTCCTCGGCCTCAGGCTGGAGATGACCCCCACCCCCAGAGGTAGCAATTTCCCAACGGGTCACGAGGGCTCACTCGGACAACTGTGCAAGGAAGAGAAGAAGAATTACAAGAGCTGTAACCGGTAAACCCTAACAACCGCCTGGGGGAGACCCTGCCAAACGCCTACGGGTCCCTTCCCATTTTATCCTCACGACCACCCGGGAAGGGTTACCGCCACCCCATTTTACAGATGACCAGACTGAGGCTCAGAGAGGTTAGCAGTCCCACAGCTGGTAAGTGGCCGCATGGGCATCTGAACCCAGGCAAGCAGGCAGGCTCACGGGCAGGGTCTTAGTCTCCGCGATCGCGCTCTGAGGAGAGGCTCATTCCCCTGGAATCGGACCTACTACTAGACTGGAAGTGGCAATTTGGAGGATGCGGTCCAGTGGCTGCACGTACCCAGCTGGGGCAGGGGGAATGACCTCCTCTGTGCTTACATATCCTTGGGACCCAGCACTGCAAACTGGGCTCCCGGCCACCGTTCGTAAGTGGTTCATGGGGTAAGAGCTGGGGGCAGAAATCAAGAAAAGAATGAAAAGCACTTTCTCCTTTTCTGAAAGGTGGAGTTCAGCTCTGCTGGGTTGTGCCTTTGTGACATTTATCACAAATGTCATCTGGATAAATTGGGAGTTTGGGATTGACATATACACACACTACTGTATATAAAATAGATAACTAATAAAGACCTGCTGGATAGCTCAGGGAACTCTACTCAAGACTCTGTACTGCCCTATATGGGAAAAGAATCCAAAAAAGGGTTGATATATGTATATGTATAACTGATTCACTTTGCTGTACACCTGAAGCTAACACAACATTATAAACCAACTATACTCCAATAAAAAATGAAAAATAAATTAAAAATTTTGAAAACTTAGGGAAAAAAAAAATCTCTGGTGCCTGTTCCCTCCATGTTGTCAGCTCCGTGAGGGCAGCAGCCAGGGCACTTTTGGTCGCTTGATGAATGGCCAGTGCCCATCACAGTACCTGGCATGTGGGAAGTGACTGATAACTGTTGGCCAGTCCCTCAGAGTGAGGAGGGTGCCACTTCAACATGAAGCATAAAGAATACAGCATGGTGTGTGCGTTTTCTCAGGCCGGGGGCTGCGATATTAGCCTGGAGCCCTTGGTCCTGCCCCAGGCTCCGTCGGATGTCCCCGTGTTTCACGTCTGGGGTGTTTGTGTCCTCAGCCTTGTGCTGTGAGGGCTGGTGGCCTCTGTCGGGTGGCCTCTGTCCTGGGCAACAGCTTCCCACAGAGACACCTGCTCATTCGTGGCCAGAACCCCCAGGCTCCATGTGATGCCATTTCCCAAACTCTGCCTTGCCTGGAAAGAACTGCGCCCGTGCCCCGGGATTGGGGGCAGAGCTGGAAATACATCTTGGCAAGGACTTGGCACGGACTTGCTGTACAATACTGTGGTTTACCTCAAACAAATTCGTGCAACTTTTACATTCTTCTCAATAAAACACATTTGAATGCATAAAAAATCAGATGTATTGATGGATGGGTAAAGGCATAAGAGACAGATAGATATGTGATAGAGAAAGTTTAGTAAAATGTAAATGGTACAGTCTGGGTGGTGAATATACCTATGCTTGCCATAAAATTCTTTCACTATGTCTGTTTTAAAGTGTTCACAATAATGATGACCTGAATGGCAATGCTTAACTGTATTTCTGTGGTTCAACAGCTTTTCAGGCTCTTCTTCCAAGGATAACGTTGGCATATACTTCAGGGATATTTGGATGAAATGCATAAAACTGTGTGTGACATTTGCATTTTTTATACTAATAATTCAGTTATATTATTCACTGACTTCTACTCAGGGTGAGTTGTAACATGACATGCTAATGCTTCAGATATGACCATTCAACAGAAGGAAACAAAACAATGTATTATAGCACATGTGTGGCATTGCTAGAAATAATTATATAACTTTAAAATAATCACATTGAAAAATTTACTGATTATCACTACATATAAAAGATAATACATAATTAATAGCACCATATTAAATAAACACAAACCCCTATATGTATAAAATAAAAAAGTCCTCACATTTGCTTTAATATGTACAGTACCACCTAACCTTTCTGTGCCTCAGTTTCTTCATCTGTAAAATAGTGATACTAAGAATACTTGCTTGTGGGGTTGCTGAGGACTGAATGAACTTTATTGTATTTAAAGAACTTAGAATAGTGCCTGGCACCTAGTAAGCACTATGTAAGATGAGCTATTATTATTATCATTATTAATTTCTGTTACCTATGAAATAGATGTCATTTATCAGTTAGAGGTGCGTGGTCCCCATCCCAGCTTTCATCACAATTTTAAGAGTCACATACACACTTTGGAAAGGAAGCACTGTGTTTCTGTAAATCATTGTTACTTTGGTGTATTAGTTATCTACTGCTGTGTAACAAATTTCCCCCAAACTTGATAGTTCTGGGAAAAAAAACATTCATTATCTCACAGCTTCTAAGGGTCAGGATTCAGGCGTGGCTTAACTGGGGGTCCCTGGCTCAGGGTCACTCACAGGCTTCAGTGAAGGTACCAGCAGGAGCTGCCTCAGCTCAAGACTCCACAAGGCAGGAGCTGCCTCCAGCCTCATCCCCTGGCAGGATCAGGTCCTTGCAGGCTGTTGGTCTGAGAGTGCCCTCAGTTCCTTGCCACATGGGGCTCTCTGTATCTCAGCTTACAGCTTGGCGCGTGGCTTCATCGATGAGAGCAACAGAGAGATGGAGAGTGAGTGAGTGAGTTCAGTCTTTTATAAACTAATCTCAGGAGTGACACCCATCCTTTTTGCTGGTCCGTATTCTTAGAAGCAAGTCATGCTCCAGGGGAGGGAGTTTGACTAGAGCACGAACACCAGGATGTGGAACCATTGGAGCTGCTTTAGGAGCCGCCTGCCGTCCCTGGGGCACCAATTTGAGATCAGGTGCTTTAGAAAGAACACGGGTTTGGAGTCAGGCAGAAACAGTTTGATGCCAGCTTTTCCTCTTTACCTGCGACGTGAAACTTGCACATTTCTCAGCCTCACTGAGCCTTGTCTGTAAAATGGAGGTCGTTCCGTCTGCCCCACTGGGGCCAAGCTGAGGATCAAGTGTGATCCGCCTTGATAGGCTGCCTTGACCCGTGTATTAGTTTCCTAGGGCTGCTGTAACAAATGACCAAACGTAGTGGCTTAAACAACCCAAATGCATTATTTTATAGTTCTGTAGGTCAGAAGTCTGACTCGGGCCTCACTGGGCTAAAAATTAAGGTGTTGGCAGGACCACGTTCTTTCTGGAGGCTCCAGAAGGACCACATTCTTTCTGGAGACCCCGGAAGAGAATCCAATTCCTTGCCTTTTCTGGCTTCTAGAGGTGCCTGCATTCCTCGGCATGTGGCCCCTCCCTCCATCTTCAAAGCCAGAAATGGTGGTTGAGGCTTTTTTACACATCACCTCACTCTGACCCTCTTCCCTAGTCACACCTCTCTCTGCTCTCCTCTTCTGCTTCCCTTGTCCTCTTTTAAGGCCCCATGGGATTACAGTGGGCCCACCCAGACCATACTAAAATAGGATAATCTCCCTATTTTAAGGTCACCTGATTAGCAATCAATTCCATCAGCAACTGTGATTCCCCTTTGCCACGTAAGGAAACATAGTCACATGTTCTGGGGATTAGGAGGTAGATGTTTGCGGGGCCATAAGTCCACAGGCTGCCCCATTGTCCCTGTGGTGTCCTGGCACCCAGAGGGAAGGGCCCTCCTTGGCACGCCCAGAGGCCAGGACGAAGGTGCATTTTTTCTGTAGGAACGTGAGGAGGAGGCAGGTGCTGGACGAGGTGAAGTTCCTCGGGTGCCCCAGCTGTGTGTCTGACTCCCTCCGGGCTGCCCACATGGTCCTGTGGGGCTGTTTTTATAGCTGCTCCCCAGCTGCCTCACCACAGGTGTCCTGCTCCTGGAGGCCACCCACCTGGGCCCTCTCAGGGGAAGGGAAACTGCTGGCACCTCGTGATGGAGTTGCATTAGCAGAGGAAGGCCTCCTGGTTGGTATCAGCCCCATATCGCAGCTCGACTCCCGCTGGGGGGTCGCCTGGGTGGGAGGGAATCTGGGTGGGTCAACAGGTTCCAAACTTGTCCTGAGGCCGGCTTCCAAATTTTGCCTGTCCCACTGAAGATGTCTTTCTTGCCTTCCGTGGGGGAACAAGGGCCACCCTTTTTGGGCTGCAGGGAGGGGACAGGGATCCCTGTGAAGTTGGTTTGTTGGGCCTGGATTGCTGTGCCGTCTGTGCTGCTTTGCTCTTCCTGGGTTGGGCTGGGCTGGGGTGGTGAGGGACGTATCATCTCACCATCTAGTGGAGAGGTGTGGGACGGCAAGCTGTAACTGCCCAAGAACTGTCTACACTGGAGTTATTACCCTAGGGCAGTGGTCCCAAGCTGTGCCACAGAATCATGCAAAAAGGTTTTGAAAAACACATCTGCTTGAGCCCCACTCCACACCTCCTTCATCAGAAAACCTGTAGTTTAGCTTTAGAATGTAGATCCCCAAGCCCTACTTTTAAATTCTAATTTACTAAGTTTGGGATAAGACCTGGGAATCTGAATTCTTACCATGACTTCTCCAGTGACTCTCAAGGGCAGCTTGACTTGAACACCACTGATTTTAGCAGCCCATAAGATAAATGGCCAACTGTGGGATGTGGACTTTTTTTTAAAAAAGCTGATGCTCTATTTGGTCATACTACTAGAAACATAACATCCAGGTTAAGGAAGGATGTAATATAGTGATTGAAAGTATCTGGGTTCAAGAGTCCTACTTTTGCTACTGCTGGTTTTGTGACCTTGGGCCAAGGTCTTGTCTGTCGGGGTTGTTGGGAGAGCTTGAGACAATAAATAACGTGTAGAGCACTTGACACAGGGGCCTGGCCCTCAGCAAATGGGCCCTGTATTAAGAGTCTACTGTTCAGATCCATTGGGAGCTCCGTGTTTGATTTCAGTGACATATTTATGAAGGGGATGTCCAGAAGAGGAGGAGATGGAAGGGAGAGGAGAGGAGACCACGAAGAAGAACCAAGGAGAAGGCTTGAGGGTCTGTAACTGGGAGTCAGAGGTGCAACATGTGTGTGCTGCTTAAGAAACGCCAGGTTGCCATCATGCAAGGGCTTCAGATGCCGAGTGAGAACTCTGTGTGTGCTCTGGAACACGAGGGGCTCCCAGTGCCACGCCTGTACCCCTCATGGAGTGTGGCCTGATCATGGGGGATACATAGACAAGCATTTGCTGCAGTAGCTCTTCACATAGTTATGGGCACACTCTTCACATATAGGTACGTATACTTTGTACATACTTGTACACGTGTGTATATGGATGTTGATGTGTTAGAAAAAATAAAGTCAGCATCACGGGGCTGTGGTTTCACAGAAGTAAGTAGCAATGTAGGGCCTGAGCCAAATTTAAAATACATGTATATGAAATGTTATGGACTGAAGGGTTATACCCCCCAAATTCGTATGCTGAAGCCTGATCCCCAGTGCTTTGGTATTTGGCAGTGGGGCCTTTGGGAGGTGATTAGGTCACAAGGGTGGAGCCCTCATGAATGGGATTAGTGCCCTTATTTTAAAAAGACCCCAGAGAGCTCCCTGGTCCTCTCCACCTCTTGAGGACACAATGAGAAGACAGCTGTCTGCCACCTGGAAGAGAGCCCTCAACCCTACCATCACCCTGATCTCACACTTCCAGCCTCCAGAACTGTGAGAAATACATTTCTTTTGTTTAGAAGCCCCTAGTCTAGGGTACTAGGTTATAGCAGCCCGAATGGACTAAGACGTGAAATCAGTAATGTAGAGCTGGTTTGTGGGTGTGGCAGACACAGTCAGGGTAGTCTTGGGGAACCCAGCCTCAGAGGAACTTTCTGCTTGGGTTTGGACATGGACCTCGGTGATGTTGCAGGTTGCTTTCCCATGAACGTAGACTGCACCACACGACTCCACACACCTGAGGGGCTGCCTCTGTGAAAGGGGTGCCATCTTTAGCAAGTCAGCCTGATGCTACTGACCACCTCGACGCTGGAGTTCGCGGGTTAAGTGGCCGCAAAACAACAGCCACGGGTAGTTCCTGAGAATGAAGGTGCCGATGAACTTGGCTGCTTGGCCCCCTGCGTGCGCACCTAACAGGCATCTCCCACAGGCTTCTCCCCTTCCTGGATTGTTTGTTTTCCTCACAGCCCCTGCTTTCATGTTCTGTTTCTTTTTTGTCCACTATTTGAGGCCAGAGGTGTTGTTGGGTCTACAGCTCTCCCTCAGACAGTGCCATCTGCCTGGAGTGCCAGGCTCCAGGTGTTCTCGGGCTCAGTGTTCCTGGGGTGACACTGGCTCTACCCTTGTGGCTCTGGACTGACCTGTGTTGTGAGCTAGAGCTAAGTGGTCCCAGAGAAGACCCTTCTGAACAGAGCGGCATTGAAACCCATCAGGAAATGGAAAGTGGGGTAACATTCCTCGGGGTGTCCAGACAGCGGGTGGCAGTGAGGAGACACAGGGTGGCATCTTTCTCACAAATGCAGTTTGGCCTCTAACTTTGCAATGTCACAAGTTCAAAGGAGGGCATCTCTAGCTAGGAAGTCCAAAAAAAAAAAAAAGAATTTGAGATTATTTCAGCTTTCCATGTTATTCTATGTGATGCAGATAGAGTGCTTGAAATTCAGGGGTAGGTTGTGTGCGTGCATGCATGTGAGCATGTGTGCATATGTATGTGGGATGTAGGGGGTAGGAGAAGGGACAGGAATCGCTTTGGGGTCAAGCCTAGTGGGCGGTGAGTAGCTTAACTGGTCTCTTTCAGGGTTAAGAGACTGAAACCCAATTCCAGTCGACTTAAGCAGGGAGTGGGGGGCCTGTGCGGGAGTGTCGTGGACTGAAGTGTGTCCCCCAAATTCATATGTTGAAGTCTTATCCCCCAGTACCTGAAAAAGTGACTGTATTTGGAGATGGGGGTCTTTAAAGGGGTGATTAAGTTAACATGCGGTCATTAGGGTGGACCCTAATCCAATATGACTGGTTCCCTTATAAAAACAGGAGATTAGGACACAGACACACACAGAGGGAAAACCACGGGAGGACACAGGGAGAAGACGGCCATCTACAAGCCAAAGAGAGAGGCCTCAGGGGAAACCAACCCTGCCAACGCTTTGGTCTTGGATTTCTAGACTCTAGAACTGTGAGAAATTAAATTTCTGGTTTTTAAAAAGCCACATTGTTATGCTGACCCTAGCAAACTAATACAGGGAAGGAATGGGAGAGGTGGGAGGGGTTAGGGTATCACTTAACCAACCCGCAGGAAGCAGGGGTGGACCTGGCTGAAGGGACAGCTGGATCCAGGGAATATGGCAATCTGCCCTGCTCCCTCCCGCCTCTTATACGGGGATCTGGTTTGGCCTCATTCTCTCAGGCTTCTCCTTGTGGGAGGGACATGGCAGCCTGTGACTCTGGGGAACATCTCATAGCTCAAGATCTGAAAGGAAAGCAAGAGCTAACCTTCCATTCACGACGTGAAACCATCTAGGTAGAGGTTCTGACTTTCCTACTCAGATCTCAGGGCCAACTCCTGGGGCCACCAGCAGTGGCGGGATGGGGGTGCTGCAGGGTTGGGATTGTTCCAGCCAGGATCACGTGCTCTGTGACCCGAAGTCGGGGGTGGGGGCGATGCGGATGGTGGATGCCACAGGGCAACAGGGCACCGTGATCAGCAGGGCCCCAACCCCAGGAATTACCCGAGATGATCGTGGAACAATCCCCCAAGGCCAGCAGAAGAGGGGAAAGTGTGTTCAGCAGAGACACTGAGGCCCAGACAGGGAAAGGAAGTGGCCCAGGCCACACAGCCTGTGTCTGTGGCTGTGCTGGG
>NW_020173679.1:4479819-4506659 GCF_003031525.2 Neophocaena asiaeorientalis asiaeorientalis
AGCGTGTTTGGAAGAGGAATGTGGGCTGGCACATCAGCTGCTGCCAGGCTGCATCACTAACTTGCTTATTTCCTATTTTGTTTGTTTTTTAATAAGATGGGGAGGATAGAGATGTGGTGTGAGATTAGCTATTATAAGTACTCACTCAACCAGACCATTCTGACCCCTAAATTATTACCCTGTTTGAAGTCAAGAGCTCACGGGCTGCCTTTGCCCTTTAAACCCATAATTTACAGAGCAATTTTCTGCCAGGTGGAGGGAGTGTTCCAGTAATGCTGCACTTAACAATGGGAAGTCTCTTCAGCCCTGGGAACATCTGGCTTTAGGAACTTTTTACTGTAAACAGCTGGGTGTGGCCAGCCAGCCTCAGGCCAGTGGGTACCAGCCCAGACTCCGTAGAGAGCCAGTCGGCAGGGCTAAGATCCCAGCTCCCATGCCCTAGCTCCACCCACAAGGACTCTGGGAAGCTATGTAACAGCTCCGTGCCTCAGTTTCCCCACCTGTCGGATGAGAAGAACCATGCCAATCCAGAGCAAAACCACGTACAGCTGTGATTCTCAACTGCAGACGGTTTTGCCTCCCCGGGGGACATTTGGCAAAGTCTGGAGAAATGTGGGGCTGTCACGACGGGAGGTGGGGTGCTCTTGGCTTCTGGTGAGTAGAGACGAGGGATGCTGCTAAACATCCTGCGATGCTCAGGACAGCACTCCTCCTCCCCGCAAAGCACCTCCAGGATGTTGGCAGTGCGGAGGTTGAGAAACCCTGCCGTAGAGGACAGGGGCAAGCGTCCGGTCAATGTTGGCTCTTACTAGATCTGACCACTGAATTCTCAGTCCTGTTTCTGGTGCTTCTGTAAGCTGTCAGGCACCTGAACTCAAGTTTCTTTTCCTCTCTGAATATCAGGGGGCTTATCTTCCCTGGGGTCCAGCTGCCCTGCCCCACTGTTAGGGAGAGGAAGCATCTCAGGAAAGAAGAACCACGCCCCTCTCCGTCTCCTGGGCCACATTAAAGGATTCCACACCACATAGTCCCCTGAGAGTCACAGGGCACTCCATTCTCTCTCCAGATGTGAGACTCACTGGGCTGATCCCACCCCTGGTGGGCTTGTGACCTTACCCCACTGAGCCAGTGAGATTCCACGCTGAGACTTTGCTAGAACTCCCGGCTCAGAGCCTCTCTCTTGTGCAGGGGTAGCTAAGCCGGGAGGTTGTGTGTCTCGTGGTAATTTTGCCAACTGCTGGGATCAACCTATCTGGGAATAAACCTGATGTAGAGAGAAGCAACGTCAAGGGACAAAGAAAGATGAAGATCCTGAAAATATCATTTACCACTCTGGATCCAAAGCTAGTTGTCCTACACTATTCTTTCCAGAAGCCAATAAGTTCCTTTTTGTTTTTAAACCAGTGTTTTGAGTCGGGGTTTGTCACCTGTCACTGGCTAATACAGAAATCCCACCTGTCCTAGAAATTTTTCCCAGTTGTATTTTTCTAGGGCCTTGCCTTTTCTCCCCCCCAACCAACTTCGCCAAATCATAAGCTTCTTGAGCGCAGGGCTTGTATAGAAAACTAAATTATCTCAGGGTACTACGTAGCAACAGAACTTTCTGCCATGATGGGAATGCTCTGTATCTGTGTTCTCCGATCCGGCAGCCACCAGCCACAGGCAGCTATGGAGTGCTTGAAATGTGCTGGTGCAGCTGAGAAATGGAATTTTAAATTTTATTTAATTTAAATTAATTATTGTAGTAATTTAAGTTGCCACACATGGCTTGGCTGCCGGATCAAACAGCATAGCTGTGTAGCATCTTGTACTGGTGGTGGTGCTCTGTCGATTTTTATTAATTGATTGATTGATCTGTTCATTTGCTTAATGAACAGGGAGAGAGTGTGGGACGCTGTATTGGTGGATATAGTACGTGGGCAGTCACAGCCCCACGGGTCCCACACGGATAACTGTAATGCAAAGTGGAGAACACAGAATGTTTCGGAGGAGGCCCAGATCAGATTCTCTGGAAGCTCAGGGAGGAAGTTCAGAGAGTAGCTGAAGGTGAGAGCAGACAAGGTTCTCAGGGGGAGTAATCAAATACGAGATCAATGAATCGGTGCAAAAAAAAGGTCTTTTTTCAGTCCCACTTACTGTGCTCCTCCCACAGGACCTTTGCATGTGCTGACCCGCTGTCTACAATCCTCTTCCTTTCTTCTTCACCTGCTGAACTCCCTTCTGCCCAGGCCTCACCTCCTCTTGACTACATGAACTCCCCATAAGATAAGCTCTCTGACGACCAGCTACCTCTGCTCTCAGGACTGGGCACAGTTACAATTTCACACTGCCCAGGAGTATTTGATTCACTTCTCTCTTCCCTGCTGGATGGGAAGCGCTGTGCGGGCAGAGGCTGGGCAGAATTTCATTCACGTCGTATCCTCAGCATTTAGCTCAGCGTCTGCCTGCCTGGAATGTTCTTCCCCCAGATCTTTGCAGGGGAAAGTATGTCTCAGCTGAAAAGTCCTCTAGGACAGCGGGCCCCCTCCCCCCGCTTCATCACGTATACCACTCATCACTTCTGAAATCAGTCACCCCAGTCATGGATGAGCTTCTTGTCTTCCTTTGCTAGGTTATATGAGTTCTATTCCTGTATCCCCAGCATCAAGAACAGGCCCTGGTACCCAAGAGGATTTACTAAATACAGTATGTGTGGTCAGCCTGCTGAAACTGGTCATGCCCAGGCCTGTCTCATAGTGTCTTCTAACTTTTCCAAATCCTCCCTGTTCAATGCACACTTCCCGAGTATTCACCCCTTGCCAGAACTTAGCAATGAGCTAGGGAGTCAGGCTGGGCTCCTGTCCTGGGAGAAGCATACAATCGCCTCATTGGGGTGGGGTTCCATCAGGGCCAGTCGGACACCTGGGTGGAGCCTTCAGACCATCCCTTACCTCCTGTGATTTGGGCTTTGCCAGGAGGGCCCAGCTGTCAGCCATGATCTTGATACTCAGTGTGTGTCTCTGGACTAGCAACACAGCCTGGGGGCTTATTAGAAATGCCAAATCTCAGGCCCCACTCCAAGCCTCCTGACTCAGCATCTGCCTCCCTAAAATACCTGTCCCTCCCAGGTGCACGGTTTTTTTTTTTAAATAAATTTATTTATTTTTATTTTTGGCTGCTTTGGGTCTCCGTTGCTGTGCGGGCTTTCTCTGGTTGCAGCGAGCGGGGGCTACTCTTCATTGCGGTGCGCAGGCTTCTCATTGCAGTGGCTTCTCTTATCGCGGAGCATGGGCACTAGGGGCATGGGTTTCAGTAGTTGTGGCACACGGGCTCCGTAGTTGTGGCTCGCGAGCTCTAGAGCACAGGCTCAGTGGTTGTGGTGCACAGGCTTTGTTGCTCCGTGGCATGTGGGATCTTCCCAGGCCAGGGCTCGAACCCATGTCCCCTACACTGGCAGGTAGATTCTTAACCACTACGCCACCGGGGAAGCCCTCCCAGGTGCATGTTAAAGTTTGAGAAGCACCGAGCTAGGACATCTGTGGTTCTACCACTGCTACGGACTGAATGTCTGTGTCCTCCCCAAATTCTTATTTGAAATATTCTAACCCACCATGTGACGGTATTAGGAGATGGGGCCTTCGGGAGGTGATTAGGTCATGAAGATGGTGTCCTCATGATGGGATTAGTGCCCTTATAAGACATTAGACAGCTTGCTTCCTCTCTCTCTCTCCCTGCACTCTGGGAGGACACAATGAGAAGGCACCCATCTGTGAATCAGGAAGAGAGCTCTCACCAAGTGAATTAGCTGGCACCTGGATCTTGGACTTCCCAGGCCCTAGAACTGTGAGGAATAAACGTCTGTTGTTTAAGCCCCCATAGTCTCCGGTATTATATTGTAGCAGCCCAAGCTGACTGAGACAACTGCTGAACATCTATTCCGACGATCTGGAAATGTGAATACCCCCGAAGAGGGACACGGTGAAGCAAGTGATATCAAGGGAGGGGTAACTGGTCAGATGTTCCCCTCCTGACAGCGGGGTTCTGGGACAGGAGGCAGCACTCTGACGGGGACAGTAGGCGCCTGACTTTTCCAATAGGACAGAATGAACCAGAACTCCATTTTGAGTGCTGCCACCTAGTAATGTAAGTCCTGTGCTGGAAGGTGGGGGTGAGGGTGGGAACACCAACATTGTAGTGGGGGTGGTGCTCAGCGGGGAGGAGCGAGCCTGGGATCTGGAGGCAGGTGACTGAGCTGGAGTCCTGCCCGGTCGCGTCTTAGCTTAATGGAGCTGGGCAAGCCCCTCAGCCTTAACCTCAGTTTCTCCATCTATGAAATGGGTTAATAATCACCCCTCTCAAAGAGACTGTTGGGAAAACTGAATGAGAACACACAGAGAAAAAGGCCAGCTCATCAATGAAGTGTTGTGGAGTAGTATTTATTGTTACAGCGTTAAAATTCACTCTTGGGAGGACATTCCGGGCCATGATCAGTAACTAAAGGTCAGAAACATCATCTTAGCTCATGGACAACTCGTTTCCTCTGCACCCACAGACTCCCTGGGGCGTCAGGGCTCCGGAAATTCTCATCAGCCAACCGCTGGGAATGATGTTAGTGTCAGGAGATGCTATTTCCCACAAGGTTTCTTTTTCTTGCCACTCCACTGCCAGGAGCCCGTTGGAACCTCGAAGGGCAGAGCAGAAGTGATAGTGCCCAGAAAATATGGGTTGTGATGGGAAGGGGGAGAGCTAGGCTTGGAGCACCGAACACGGAAGTCACATCTTGCCAAATCGTCCTGTTCTGCTGGACTCAGCCCTGTCCGGGGACCTAGAGATTGGGGGTCACTGTTCTGAGGCCCCTCCATGCTGGCTGGGCTGTGTGGAGACCCCTTCCCCTCGACTTCATCTGGTCCAGGTTCTCCTGTGGCTTCTCCTCGCCTCCTGCAGCCTGGGCTCCGATGATTGCGACGCTGACACGGACAGATTTCTCGGAGAAAAGCCCTGCTCAGCCAAGGACAAGAGAGCCTTGTCCACAGACAAGAGGTGTCTGGGGTCAGAAAGCTGGGGCCTTCTGATGGCTCTGGTCCCCAGCTTCTGGGAGGAATATGGGGTGTTCTCTGCCCACCCTGGTTCTCCCCAACCTCTGGCAGCAACTACCTCTTTTTAAGGGGCCAGCACCCATGGGTGCAGGCGACAACAGCTCTCACAGAAGCACATTCACATGGTTCCGAGGTCCAGATGCCATGTCACCCTTTAAGGACCAAGACCATGACTCAGGCCGTTTGGACAGGATGTGGCAGGTCACTGTGCTGTGGGTGGCCGCTCTGCCAGCCTTCGTTAACCGCTACTAGAACCTCTCTGCCAAGTCTGCACCCCCTGCCCTTCTTGCCCGCTCTTGAAGCAGAGTTGACATTTAGGATTTTTCCAGCAGACAGAGCTCACCTGATTTAACTCTGTACGGAGGCTGTTCATTTATCAGCTAACCCATCCTCATGTTGCAAAGCATCCAAACGCTTGCCTGGGGGCCAGAGATACAGAGCATCCGGGAGGCGAGAACGTGCTCTTAGGGCATCGTTTGGACCAAAAGGCGCGTCCAAGTTTGCCCACGTTGCCCCAGGCCTGCCGGCCAAGTGCTGCGAATGTTTTGGGCACCGCCATCCCTGCCAGTGACTCCCCCCAACTGTCCGCTTGCCCATCTTGTCCCTAAGTCAGGGAACAATGCATTGGTTTCAAATAATCAGACCTGCACCCAGGCACCTGTCGGTTTGCCATTCCTGCTCACCCTGCGGGAATAATTCCCTTCTGGGTTTGCTCCTTCCCGAGGCAGATCCTGGGGTGCCGGCTCAGCCAGCCTGGATGCTGGCTCGGGAGTGGCCTGTGGCATCAGGTTAGAGCGAGGTTTTAACTCCTCTCTCCGGCTGTGGGCTCTGCAGCCTTCGATCCCGTGTGTGTGGCTGAACGTCATGAAGTTACTGGGTTTGGAACCTCCGCAAAGCTTCACCCCTTGTTCCAGAGCTTCACCCCTTGGGCCCTGGAATCAGAAATGTGTCCCTAGGAGGCCAAACGTTCAGACAAAAGGGGGCATCCACGTGTCCACAACTAGGCATTTGGTTTCCGGTGGTGAGAAAAGCTGTGCTTGTGTTAAGGTTAGGAAACCAAGGTCAGGAAACCAAGGTCTTCGGCCTCGGGGAAGGAGGAATTCTCAAGTTCATCAGGCCTCAGGTTGTGCTTTTCCTTGAGGGGAAGTAATTCACTGGGTTGAAGAACGTGCTTTGACAGTTCTTGGAGGCTGACCCTGCTTCTAGTCCTGGAAATTCAAACCTCTTATAGACTGTTGGTGCCAAAGGCTTCAATGGAAGTCGAGCATCGTGGTTCCAACAAATGATTTGCTTTGATAACCTAAGTGTAAGTAGAACTCCAATGCCACGTGCCCTTCCCTAATCATTCCTCAGCATCGAGGTCAATGAACTCAAGCCTGAACACATGGATCAAACTCATTTTCAAGGGTTATGTCCGTGGGATTTTCCTCTTTTGGGGAAGTCAGGTCCTACTGGGGGCTCTAGAGAGTCTGAACATTAAACATTTCTTGCCCTCCTTTTGCACGTTGCTCCAATCAGAACAGTTGGAGAGGACTTCGCTGGTGGTCCAGTGGTTAAGATTCTGCCCTCCCATTGCAGGGGGTGCAGGTTCAATCCCTGGTCGGGGAAGTTCCGCATGCCGTGCGGTGCGGCCCCCAAAACAAACAAACAGAAACAACAACAACAAAAAACAGGTGGAGAGAACCAGTACTATATCAGTACAGTGTCAGTTCTGTGCTGTAAATGGGAAAGCAGACACCCACCCTGGACCCCATAACTTCCCACCTGTCTCCTGAGAGGTTACGAAGTGTTACAGACGTTAGCAAGTGCTAATCCTCACAACATCCCTGGAAGGGAACCAGAAGTATTGTAGATGAAGACATTGAGGCACAGAGAGGTGAGGCCACTGGGAAGAAGCCACACAGCAAAACAGTAGTAGAGTCAAGAAGAGGGCTGGGGATCCTCTGTACCACCTTAGCGACCTGTGAGATTCAGCTCAATTAGGACACTGGCAAGCACACCTGTGTGTCAGGTGACAGACGTCACAACAAGGTTTGCTGGGTTAACGATGACAAGCGTTTCCCTGTTCCCAGTCCCAAACCCACTGTCACACTTGGTACAGTTGTCACGGACCTAACTCAGTCAACCCTGATCCTATCGACACGATATCCTTCATCCTGATGACCAGATATCTGCATTTCCTGGCAACGTCACTGCTCAGCCCCACCCCCGCAGGGATGTCACCTGCCTCCACCCAGGACAGCCACTCCCGGGAGGAGGGAGCAAGTAGCCCTTTAACATGTCCACCCGGATGTGACACACGGCTTTTAGGATGGGAATGACCTTCCCGTTGTGCCTTCTCCCAAGAGAGATTCAGTGACCCAAGTCAGAAGCCAAGTTATTGGTCATGGGGGGCATGGATGCTGGAGCTGAGACCTCCGCCAGGCTGGCCAGAAGGGTCCACGTGGTGACCGGTCAGCCTCCAGCTTTGCTAGCTCCTGGTGCTGTCACTGCCGGGCTCTGCGTGTCTGGCTGGAGTCCCACCTGTTCCTCCTGGGAGGGTGTTTTGGGGAACCCTGTACCTCCTTCCATCCTGGTGGCTCATTTCAAGGCTCCCGGGACCACTTGAACTGCTCAGTGGCTGAGTCTCTCCGAGGTAGAGCCTTGATGACAGAGGTGCTGGGCACCCTGACGGGCCCTCTGGGCCAGTCTCCCTCCAGTGAGCACGGAAGTCCACAGCCCGCTCAAGTCAGGCAGGCTGGGGCCCCCTCGTTCCCCAGGGTTCCCATCCGCAGTCACAGCAGTCTACTGGGATTTCCCGGGACTAGGGCAGCACCCTCAGGCCGAGATCACTATGTACAACAGCGACAGTCCCTGGCTGTCCTTCATCCCCAGGTCTCTCTGTGTTGGGTCTGGTGGAGCATCGGCTCCTTACACGTTGGTGACCTCCAGGCCATTGTAGCCCTCCAGACGGCACTGCTCGGGCCTGCCCTGGGAGTCATCATCTCCGCAATCTTCGTTTTGAAGAGAGCCATAGTCATCGTGGAAATCGGGGTCTTTGCTGCTGAAGCTCCTTCCTATCTTTCCCAGGGGCAGCTGAGAAGAGAGGAATGAGAACAAAGGACAGGAAGAAGAGAAAAAGAGAATTGAATGTTCTTGGATCTGGGAAATGTGGGGTCTCCAATTTCAATTGCTGTGTGACCTTACCTAGCCACTCTGTGTTCCTCCTATTAGTAATACTACTCCACTCCTCAGGGAGACTGAGAGGACTTCTGTGAGTTAACCTTAGGAGAGGGCTTTGTGTTCCCAGCTGGAAGGAACCCGTTTGTTACTGAGGGTGAGGGCAAATATAGTCTTTCTGATTATCTACCGAAGTCTCTCACCTTCCTCTTCAGCAGGAGGAGGGGGGGGTGAGAATGAGTGTGGGCGTGAGGTCTGACTGCATTCCCAGGTCAAGAAGAAGAAATATTCCAGCATTGCCTGGTGTGGCAGAAAGAGTGTGGGTTTTGGAGACTCACAAACTGGGGTTTGGATCCCTGCTCTGCCATTTCCCAGCTGTGTGACCTCGGACAAGTCACCTGTCCCCTCTGAGCCTCAGTTTTCTTAGCTACAAGATGGGTCTAATAATTCCTTTCTCCCAGAGTTGTTGCAAAGAGTAGAAATCCATCTGGGAAGCACACAGCAAGGTGCTGGGAGACAGTAGCTGTCATTATCAGACTCGGTGGCCCCTCAGTAAATAGTTCTCTCTTAGGGTAGTCACGGCAGTGCTTTGTGATTATTTATTGATTTGACCGCCTTTCTTTCTGGACCAGTGTGTTTCTCAACCTTTCTTTCAATACTGCCCCCCCTTAAAAGAAGACTTTTTAGACATTTTTTCCCTAATCACACTCCCACTATGAAATTTTCATGCCACGGGTATACTGTGCACTGTTTATGTGCCATGTGTATAGCTGTGCTTTATAAATAAAACGAGTAAGGTTTTTTGTGCCCTCCCTGAGCCGAACCAATTTTGACCCCTTCGGGGTGACAGCACCCCCAGTGGGAATGCACAGTCTAGACTGAGAGCATCTTAATGGTGAGGGTGGTCATTTATTCCTGTTTATCTCCCACACTCAGGACGTGCCTGGGATGCACTTAGTACCCAAAACTGTCCGCTGAATAAATGGAAGAATTTTGGTATCCGCTTCTGTCGTCTGCGTCTATACACCTCCGTTTAGGAATCTGTGTCACCCTGAGTCCACATGATCAGACCCAACTACACATGTTCTTATGCACCAGAGGCTCATCCGCTGCTCTTGGTCAGGCCGTTGGAGTTCAAAATCTAAGTCAGTGGCCGTTGGAGTTCAAAATCTAAGTCAGTGGCCCTTAGAGTTTAGGGGGTGTTGGAACCCTCTGGGCAGCCTTGCGGCATGCGGGGTTCCCCTTGCCCCCGAGGCCCTTGAGTCAGGAGGCCCCACGTGGGCCCCAGAATCTGTATGTTACGCATCCACCCAGGTGAGTCTGATGCAGGCAGGTGAGACCTGCACTTCGAGATACAGTGACAAAGACCCCACAAGGCTGAGTGTGTCTTAACCATCATGCAGGTCCCTTGAGGGTGGCTTCCAGGGCCTCTCTCCCAGCTGCACCTGTGACCTGGCCCATCGGCCCCCCTCCAGACGACACAAAGACCTTTCTTTCCCAGGCTGGGGGACCCCCAGGTAAACACGTGGAGCGACCTACCCGGCCAGCCTTGTACTTGATCCCACCGCTGTTCTCCTCCTTCCCCGCCCGGGTGATGCTGGAGGCCCTCCCCGGGGGCGTTCCGAATCGCTCAGCCTCCCGGATGCCTGTGGAGCTGAGGAGAGACCCAGTGCAAGTCAGCAGGGCTGCGGCAGCCGGGGGTGTGTGCCAGCTACTGCCACCCAGAGACACAGACACTCACTCACTCCAGGAACAGTGACCGCAGCTGCGGTGTACTGAGTATCTCCTACGCGCCACCACCGGGCCAAGCACTTTACAAACACAATCCTCAGAGCACACCTAGAGGCCAGGCTGCCATCTCTCGCTGCCGATGAGGAAAGGGGGCACAGAGAGATCAAGCGACCTGCCCAGGATCACACAGCTTGAAGCGGCACAGCCAAGATCTGAACCCTGGTCTCAGAGACCCCAAAGTCTCTCCTAAGCCCCCACTGTCCTGCAAACCCTGTCAGGAGAGGGGAGACTTGATAGGAGAAGCCCCCCATGTCAGCTCATTAGGTGTGACTGGAGAAACATCAAGAAAGTTTCCCCCACTCTGCATTGGGAATCTGGGTCCGCCACTTGACTTGTTACCCCCATCGCTCCCTTCCTTGTACAAAAGCATCAAAGGCTTCTGTTAGAACTGGACTTGGCAAACTACAGCCTGTGGGCCGAATGCAGCTAGCTGACTGATTTTGTAAATAAAGTTTTATTGGAACCCAGTCCCTTGGTTTGCACGTTGTCTATGGCTGCTTTCTTACTACTTGGACACAGACCACATGGCTCTCCAGCGCTAACATCTTCACTATCTGGCCTTGTATGGAAGAAGTTGGCCAGCCCCTGTGTTAGAATCTTAGTGCTGGTGCGTATGGAGTATGGAGTTGGGGCAAGAAACTGGTTCAGAACCAGGAGTTCCGAACTTCGTCCTCCCACCTGCCTTCCTTCTCTTTTAGATTTTGGGCAAACCAGTGTGTCTCTTGGACTCCCGTCTTTCTCTGCCTGCAGGGTTGGCCCCAGCATGGGCAGAGCCTTCTGTACCTTCCCTGTCAACCTCAGCAATCCCAAGACGCTGGTGTCCAGCATCTTCCTTGGAGCTTCAGTGGCACTGAAATCCTGGCTCGACTCTCCACTGGCTGCGTGACCTCGAGCATGTCACTTCATTTCTTGAAAGCTGGGTTTCTCTATCTGCCAGGTGGGGATCGTATTAGAGCCAACTTCACGAAGTGATCGTGAGGGTTAGTTAAAAAGTGCTTTGGAGCTTAGCTGGAATCCAGTAAATGGCTATAATGATAATGAGTCATATTAACAGTAAAAACTTATTACAGAGGAACTGGCTCTGGCTGACGGGCGGTCAGGAGGTGGCTCTACAGGAGCTGTGAGCCTCGGCTCAGGCCACCACGGAGGTGGACTCATGAAGAGAAATGAACCTTCTAATAGCTTTTGAGCGGCCTTAGAGAAGCTCTGCTTCTTTTGGGGCAAGTTCTGCAGAGGAAGTTCAAGGGAGGGGAGGGTGCTGGGCAGGGGACCGCACTGGCTGCTGGGTGGCAGGTGAAGGTGAGTTCTCAGGTCCCCCGGTGCCAGGGCATCCTCGTCACAGGGAGGCTCTTGCTCTGCGGTGGGTCAGGAACTGAGGTCTTCGTTGATGACCTCCCTCTCTCCTCCATCTGGGGATGAAATGCCCCGGGTCTAGTGGGGAAGCTGTCCTAAGTGCAGAAGCCATGAAAATCTAAACGCATGCAGCCAGCTATGTTTGCCGTCTTGTGGGAAGTGCATGAAACCCCCGAGTCACGGAACATCAGCTGTCTGATGAACTTGGGAGAACTCCAGAGCCCCTTCTTTTGTTTTTCACTGAAAAAGAGATGAAAGTCCAGAGGGGATGTGTGTCTCATCCAAGGATACACAAGACACACAGTGGCAGGGATAGAACTTGAACTTGGTTCTCTAGAAGCAAGATCTAGACCATGTTTTTCCCACCTTGGGGGCCAGAGGAGGAGACAGAATGTGGAGTGGGGTTAATATCAACATTTCTCTTATAAGGTCATTGGCGGATTAAATGAGAGGACACATATAAAATGCTGAGTAGGGGCTGGCATAGCATGAGGAGTTGCTGTGATCAACACAGGGGTTGAGGGGTACAGACCTGGCTTGAGTCCCTGCTCAACCATCCCCTAGCTGTGCCCTCATGTGAGCTGATTCCCTTGCTGGGCCTCGGTTTCCTCATCTGTACAATGGAGCCCAGTACGCAGTTCTGGTCTTAACAAACCATCCCCTGAGCAGAAAGTGCCTGCCTTTGTGGTGTAGACCGAGGAGCCCAGGGCAGCTCCTGCCACCACTGTGCCAAAGCACCTTCCCTTCTAGCTTTTTCCTCCATGGCTAAAACCGTACCGTTCCTCCTGCGGATTAAAAGTCACGAGAACGCCAATAGGCCGAGCGCAAGGTTACCGTCTTTGGAGACTTGAAATGGCTAATTGAATATTTCTACTTCCTTTGTCAGACCTTGAGGGAGTGGAATGTTGGAAGGATAAGTTTTAATGAGGGAAGTTTCTGGAAGATAGGGCATCTCTGTTGACTCATTTCCTGAGTCAATGTACAGGGTGTCCTGGGCCCTAAAAAGGCATGCGTGCAGGAAGGAAGGTGGCGGGGTGGGAATCAGCCTCTGTCAGCGGGGCTGGCCTGAGGGCTGAGTCTCACCCAATTAAATGAAGGTTTACGAGGGATGCTTTGGTGGAGCTGAGTGAAGTGGGGGAGGACAGAGTATTAACTGGCCGCCTACTGTGTTCCAGGCATGACGCCAGGTCCTTCCCCTGAGTCAGCTCCTTGAACCCTCCTGAAGCCCTGGGGAAGAGGAGTGATTGTCTGCATTTCAAGATGAGGGAACCGAGGCTCCAGTTTCTTGCTAAAACCACAGATGATGGAAGAGGAGCCAGAACTCAGCCCCCAAAGGCCCTGCTGTGCGTCCTCCTTACACAGGACCACGACTCCATGGACTACCCCGCCCCAGGGCCTGGTCTCTGGGCTCACAATTCAGTGATCCTTCGGGGGTGGGGTGAGGCAGAATACCATGAAACATCACCTTCTTGTGGGTGCCTGAAAATCTCAATGTGCCCCTTTCCCCACCTGGCTCAGGTGACCTGCCAGGGGGCCCAAGAATACTCCCCCTTGTCTGCTGCCTAGATCTCTCAGACATGGGTAGCCTGCCAGCCAAGGAGGTAGAGCTGTGACAAGGCCTCTTATTCTGTGTGCTCGAGGGTTGAGTCTATTTGAGCTCACAATGGAATTGCTCTTCCCTGCTGAAATGCTAATGAGAACAATGGAGCAAAGTGACAGCAAGGGGAGCCCCATGGAACCGACTCAAGAGGAAACTGCTTCACTGAGACGCTCCAGCATTCCTGGGAGGTCAGGGGACATGAACTGTCAGTTATCGCGGGCGCCTCTGGGTCAGGCTCCACGTTCACTTTGTCTCACTGTTTATACTTCGGGTTGGAGGCTCAAAGGTCCCCTGGGAAGGGCCTAGGGAGATAAGACCACTGCTGGACACAGTTCCCCTGTTGTTCTGGCCACTCTTTCTGCCCTTTAGGGAAGCAGCAGAGCACGATGCTTTGAATCCCAGCTCCTCAGCTTACCAGCTTATGGCCCCAGGCAAGATACGCAGCCTTGCTGTACCTCAGTTTTCTCATCTGTGAAATGGGGCTCACGCACCCACCCGTAGAAGGTGGCAACAACGTGCTAGGTTCTGAGCCTGGCCCGTGGCAGAGCTTAGCAAATGGTTATGGTAGCTTGATAACCCCACCTTATAACTGTGTCTGGAGGGGGAAGGAGGAGGGAAAGGAGGGAGATGCCGGCTGACTCTTGCATCCTTGGAAACAAAAAGGGGCACTTTGGGGCCATGGGTCACGAGGCCACAGGATGGGGAGGAGTATTTACAAGAGAGATGCAATGTTTGCCTGATACTTCCGAGGCCTAAAGGGGACTCTTCTCAGGCCTATCATTCAGAGAGAATCTAAATGAACTACAGGCTGAATCCGCCTTGTGCCTGACCCGCTGTTAGTGACAGGATACACCGTCCTTCAGGCAAGTGCTGGAGATGGTCACACATTTTCATTAAGGCTTTTTTTTTTTTTTGGCTCCTGTGATGCTTTGGAATGGCTTGGCCACTCCCTGCATCCTTTTGGTCCACTGATTTATTTCTCTGGATCTTTAACACACGGTCCTATGACAGAGTTGGTGCTAGACCGGGGTTTACCGGGAGAAGCAAGAAGTCAGTGTGTGTCAAAGCAGACATCACAAGATGACGTCAGAAAATGCCCCGCCTCAGTCCCTTTGGTCGTATGGTTGTCATGGCAATGAGAGGAGGCTGGAGAACATGATGTCATATTGGAACCTATAAACTCTTGGTAAATGTGCCTTTCCTAGAGTTGGGCTGCGTACTGATGTTCCCTGACTTCCTGGTCACGGGCCATTAATACATGGGGACTATAATCTCCCAAGATGCTCTGAGCTGACTGCCCCCCTGTGACTACAGGCATCACATCTACCGGGTGATGTGGGATCACAGATGTGATCAGGGGTCACGTCTCCTGGAGAGTGGAACCAGGTGCTCAAGCTTCCTGGTGTGGTGGAGGGTCACGGGAGTCCCTGCTGGTAGATTCCAGCACTGCCACGGACTCCCATCTAGTCTTGAGCAGGTCATAGCACCTCTCTGAAGCCTGTCACCTTATCCGTAAAAGGAGGCAACGATTCCTTCTCACTCAGCTTCCTTCACAGGGAGGAGGAGAAAATGAAACAAGGGATGTGACAGCACTTTGTTGACGATGACATATGATATCAGTGTGAAGGGCTGCTGTTATGACCATCACTCTGTTTCACCCGGCCTGGGATTCAGTCCCAGGGTTGGCTTCTCAAGTCTCTTTCGATGGTTCGGGATGTTTCCTCAAACTGGAATCTCTCCACCCAATCCAAGCATTCTGGGAGGACTCACCCCAAAAGACCTGCCTTGCCCTTTCTCTTTCTGGAAAGCTGAAATCAGCAACAGAGGAGGAAAAGGAGCGAGAAGGCAGTAGACAGGATGAGATACCTAGACCACTGCAGAGCTGTCCTGGGCAAAGCCTGAAGATCTTGGTTAATATAAACCCATCAGACCTTCCCAAGCATCTCACCACCTGCCTGGGGATCACTGTCTCCCTGGTGTTTGGCTTAGCTGGGGACTCTTGTACCAACAGCAGTGGGCTCTAAAATTCCTTAGAAATTCATGGAGTTCTGTCTTCCTCCAGCTAACTGAAAGTCTGATCCCCTGGCCCATGGCAGGGTCTCAGCAACGGGCCGCGAGGTTCCAAAATCCCACATCCCACGTGGAGACCTTGACTCATAAGCTATGACCAACATGTGGAAAAAAGCAGCATCAAGGGAAAAGGTCCTAACAGGGAGACAGGTCTGGGGTCTGGTACTGGCATTGCCTCTTGGTTCCCTGGCTGAGCAGCCTCAGATTCCTCAGAGGTAAAATGAGGAGCCTGGACTGAGTTCATTTCCTTCTTCCTTGTCCTGACATCAGGAGGACTGCTTTCACCTGGTTCCTGAAGGAGTCTCTGACCTCCCAACGACCTAAGAACCCACGCTATTTGTGCCCCGTTGAAACATCCCTAGTGCTCACCCACTAATCCTAGACAGTCGTCAACATACCTCCCACCTCATGGGGGGGGCGGTCAAGGGTTTAATCAGTCACACAAATGTTATTCACACTGGCTAATGTTTAGCTAGAGCTGCCCCTCCAGGGCTCGGAAGATCTTAAGACTGTTACAGATCACATGGCTCCAGAAGGGAGGTAAAGGAAGGTGGAAAATTCTGAGAAGAAAAGCCTTTTTCCTGCACCTGTTGATTCATGGCTCATGGAATAGGGTTCTTGTCAAAACCACCTCAGCATGCATAAAATGCATGAAAATGTAGATTCCCGGGCTCTGCCAGCAAATTCTGGTCCTGTAGGTCTGAGTTGGGGATGAGGTATCCGCAGTTCCAAGAGCACCGATGACTCTGTTGCAGGGTCTATGAGAACTGCTTGGGTGTCAGCCTGCCAACGGGGGAGGGCAGTCCAGGGCACCTGGACCCTGCGAAAGATGCACAATTTTCTCCCACCTGCATAACGTGGGGTGTGGCTCAGCTGTTCCCTGAGGCCCCATATAGTTTGGGGGTTGAGCACTCAGGCCTGATGCAGAGAGCCTCAGGTTCAAATCTGGCACCTGTTAACAAAATGAGCTGACCTTTAGCTAGACTGACCAAGAGTTAAAAAGCGTGATGACTCAAATTAGTAAAACTAGGAATGAAAGAGGGGATAAATCTACATAAATAAGAGGGATTACAAGGAAATGATTATATGATCAATTGTATGTTAACAGAATAGCTAACTTAGATGAAATGGACACATTCTTAGAAAGATATAAACTATACACACTATTATACATAAAATAGATAACCAACAAGGGCCTACTGTATAGCACAGGGAACTCTACTCAATATTTTATAATAATCTATAAGGGAAAAGAGGCTGAAAAAGAACGAACATATATATATAGCTAGATATAGATATAGATATACACACACACATATATATGTGTATATATGTATAGAAATGAATCGCTGTGGTGTACACCTGAAACTAACTCGATATTGTAAATCAAGTATACTGCAATGAAAAAATTGTTTTAAAAAGTAAGAACCTAAAAAAAGATATAAACTACTGAAACTGACTCAAGAAGAAACAGAAAATCTAAATAGACCCACAATGAGTAAAGAGTTTGGATTAGTAATAATAATAACTAATGATAAACTTCCCACAAAGAAAAGCCCAGGCCCAGATGGCTTCACTGGTGAATTCTACCCAATGTTTAAAGAATAATGAACAGCAATCCTTCACAAACTCTTCCCAAAAACAGAAGATGAGGGAAAACTTCCCAACTCATTCTATGAGGCCAATTTTACTCTGATACCAAAACCAGACAAAACTATCACAAGAAAAGAAAACTACAGACCAATATCCCTTGTAAATACTGATGCAAAATTCCTCAACAAAATACTAGCAAACCTAATCCAGCAACATATAAAAAGATTATACACCATGACCAACTGGGATTTATCCTAGGAATGCAAGGTTGGTTCAACATCTGAAAATCAATCACATAATACATCACATTAATAGAATAAAGGACAAATCCGGGCTCTGCCATTTACTAGCCGTTTGACCTTGGCTCCTTCAAACAATTTTCTCCATCTATAAAGGAGGGACAGTGAAACTAATTTCTGAGCATCGTCATGTGGATAGAATTAGTGCCCATGGCATGTGCTCATAAATGGTCATCTAACCCTAACCACAATCATTGTTAAAGGAGAGAGTGCATTGGGAGTTCATCCGTTCACGTGTTTATCCTCCGGCCACTTTTCAGATGAGGAGCCTGGGGTAGGTGGGCCGACATGGTCTGCTCACCTAGATGGTAAAAACCACTAAGACACCCATCCCTGTCTCCAAACCTCCGTCCCCATAGTCAGCCCTGCCTGGAACAGCCATCTCAACCTCTTAGGCCAGTGCGAATCCTCCCCAGCTCAAACCCCACCCTCACATGGCCTTCCTCATACACGCTGGTCACTCTCCCTTCTCTAAATGCCCGTTTTAACCACACACTTTATTCAAAACCTGACTGCTCCTCTATCTCTTTCTACTCTATGACGTTCAGGCCAAAGCACTGCACTTCTCTGAGCCTCAGTTTCTGGATCTGCCAAAGGAGACCGCTGTGTAGCAAAGGTACAGGTGGGATCCAGGAAGGATGGGCCAGGACCATCTGCTTCCAAAAGCTGCGAGCTGCAGCCAGCAGCCCACACTCACTTGGCCGGGTGGAAGATGGCACTCATCTCCTCCGCCAGGTGCCTCCGGAGAATGTGCTTCCCGCTGGGGATGCCCAGGGCCGTGGCCATGGCCTCAGCGTTGAACGTGGGTTCCAGCACCAGCACGGCACCGTGGACACCACTGTTGGTCAGGTTGTCTGCGTACTCCTGAGGGCAAGACACGAGGCCGGTGAGCCACCCTGCTGGCCTGAGGGGGCCCCACCTCCACTGGGGTTATGCCCCCAACAGCCAGGGCTTGACCTCCGGGGACCAGTTCATTTAATACTGAGAGGGAACCCCACCCCACTCTTTTAGGGCCATGAGAGCAGCGACTGGACTCTTTTGTCAGTGACATACCCAGACCGAGGCAGGCAGCCCATAAATGCTTGTTGAGAGAGAAGATGGGTGTGGATTCAATCCCACCCTGGCTTCAAAGAGCGAGAATGGCTCAGCATTCCCTCCCGCCCCATGAGATGGGGGTGCTGCTGGGGGGATGGCAGGAGTGGGGAATAGTTCCCTCCTCTTGAGGGACAGGAAGCAGGTTATTCTTGCCAGCCTGGGCGACGATGCCTCAGCCCACGCAAAAATGGAGATTGATTTGCACACACACAGACGTGCATGGGATTTGCCCAAGAGTCACCCCCAGCCCCGCCATCTCCCCTCACCTTCAGGTCAATATCTCGCACCCACTTGAGCACCCGCTGGTTGGTCCACACCACGGGGTCTATGTTCTGCGTCTCGCAGCGAGCCCGGCGCTCCTGGAGGGCCTGTTGGGGTGGGGAGGGTGGGTCAGCCGGGGGGATGAGGGTCCACGGTGCTGGCAGGGACCTCAGCATGCTGATGTGAGGCTCCTGGCCAGGCCATCCACGGCTGCTCTGGCCACGTCGATCCTTTCATTCTGGAAAATGGGGAGAAGCCCACTTCCGGGGTGAAGGAGCCTGGAGGCAGAGCTGCCTGCATCTGGAGGCTGGGGCTGCCTGGGACCCACGGCGGCTGCCTGGTTGTGCATCCCAGCCCCCTGCTCACCTGACTTGGAGCAGGTGCTCGATGCGTGTTTGTGGAGGGACGTCCCCAGATGAGGCCACCCATTTCCACACTTCACCGTCATGATCGGCCCACTCGTCACCTCCTGTACCAGACTGGGGCTCCTGGGGGCAGGGCCCGTGCCCTCATCACTTCCTGTGCCCAGGGCTCTGCGTTGGGTGTTTGAGAAGGCCATGAAGACCCCTCTTCTGTCCCTCTCCTCCCACCCCTGAATTGCTTGTACTCTGACGGTGCTCTAAGAAAAGTAAGCCCTCTGCACTCAGCCCCACAGACCCCAGCAACCTGGGGCCCCTCCCTCGGGGGACTATCTGGGGAGAGTTGCCGGTAGGCCTTGGAGGAGCTGAAGTAGATGCCCTGGGCTCTCTGGCTTGGCAGCACTCAGAACAAGGGGGCACTCAGAGTCCAAACTCTATATGCCCCACAGTCCCCCAGCTACCTGTTTGCACTCCCGTTCACCCTCCCACCTCAAACCCAGCATGGGAACCACACAGGACTCTCAGATCTTCTGCTGTCACAGATCTGTCCTCTGGGCCTTAGTCTATGCTGTTTCCTCTCTGGGCTGCTTTCCCCTCATACCTTCTATTGACTGATCCCTGAAATTCCTCCTTCAGGTCTTACTTTAGGTGTCACTACCTCTGGGAGGGCTTCTCTGATCCCTCTGGAAGCTTCTCCTTGGGGTTTTCAGAAAACCCTGGGCTTCTCTCATTGGGACAACCTTCCACGATGTTGTGAGCACAAGCTTCTTTGTGGTTTCCCCTGATAAGCAGTGAGTCCTGGAGGATGAGTGTTTCCCGTTTCCCCTGAATTGAGCACAGGGTCTGGCCCATCCCCAATAGGCAATTGTTTAAAGGAGGGAGGGAGAGAGGAAGGGATGGATGGGTGGATGGACGGATGGACAGGTAGAAGGATGGATGGACGGGTGGATGGACGGATGGACAGGTAGAAGGATGGATGGACGGATCGATAGACGGGTGGGCAGGTGGCAGGTCGTTGGATGGACAGACAGTGGATGCGGAGAGGAAAGCAGGGCTGTGGAAGGTGCCCCCCACCCCGCTTCTCACCTCCCTGCTGAAGTTCACTTGGTACAGCAGCTCGATTCCCAGAAGGATGCTGATCTGGTGGAACTTCTTGGACACGTTCAGGTGCTTCTCCAGGTCCCGCTTCATCAGGGAGTTCAGCATCCGCCCATCGACCAGGTGGTTTTGGAAGGCCTGGGAGTACTGGGACAGGCCGATGTCATTCAGCCAGGCCTTGGCCACCCAGTGATGGTCCAGGTCAGCGGCTTTGGACAGGCTGGTGGGGAGAGACACAGCCGGAGAGAGGGGTGGGTGGGGAAAGGTGGCAGAAACAGAGGGACAGGGAGAAATGGGGCAGAGATGAGCAGAGATGGAGGATGAGAAGCCAAACAATGGCGGGGAGGGGACACAGACATAGAAATGAACAGGGATGGAGTGGAGAGACAGATAGGAAGAAAGACAGAGGGCAGAGGTGGGGAGAGGTGGATGGAGGGAGAGGAAGAAAGACGAGGGCAGAGGTGGGGAGAGGTGGATGGAGGGGAGAGAGAGGAGACAGGGAGAGACCCAGGGAGAGGGGCACAGAGACATAGGAGAGAGACACAGACACAGAGGAGACAGAGAAATAGAGAGAGAGGCAGACAGACACAGAGAGACAGAGACAGAGGGAAAGACAGAAACAGAGAGCAAGCCCCAGAGAACACAAAAGGGATCAGCAGACAGGCAGAGGGAACAAGAAGAGAAGAGACCACGTTCAGACACACTGAGAGTGGAAAGGGACACTGACAGAGCCGCAGGGACGAATGCAGCAGTAAGCAGCACCTCTGGGGACCCCGGCACCCCACCCCCTCACCCAGAGTCACACAGCGGCACGTCTTGGAATCAGAAAGAAACCCCACGTTTTGCTTATTCCAAGTCCTCTCTCCTCACCGCCGTATCTCAGATTTTCTGTATCCCACCCAGAACTTCACCCAGTGCCACGCGCATGCGCACATAGTAGGCGAACAACGAATACGTCTCAAAAGGGTAAGTGTGGTCCCCTCAGATGTCATTCCCCTGCTCGCCACAGGGTGACAGTCTCGCAGAATGAATGAGGACGGCGCCTCGCACCTGCGGAGGAACTTTGAGAAACGACCGGAGGTGATGCCGGGTAGGGAGCTGCATTGCTGAAGTGGGAGCCTCGGGGGACCGACCACAAAGGGATCCTGATGCGAAAGAGAAAAAATGGGCTTACGAAGTGACGCCGCCCTCCTCCCCAGGCCTGGGATCTGGACCGGCAGAGGGAGCACCCCTCACCCACTCCCCAGCTGGGGTGGGATGGAGGCTGTGAGTAGAGCACCCTACCGGCCAAGCTGGAGACCTGGGTGGGGTTTTCAACCTCACCTGACTCCGCTTCCTCCTTTCTACTCTCCACCACTCACTCTACGCACCGTCGTCTCCCCCCGGACTTCACCTTCTAACTGGTCTCCCTGCCTCTGGGGCCCCTCCAGGTCCTTCCCTAGGATGGAGATAGCGGATCACGCCCCGCCCCTCCCCTCCTGCTGGTGTCCTCGATGGCTCCTCGTTTCCTGTTTATTGAGCAGCTACTTAGCTCCGTGCCGGGTAGATGCGGCCTGACAATGGGCACATCTCCCATCTTCACCCCTTCCCTTCACCACCCCTACACTCTCCCGTCTGGGGCTGACCTCCATTTCCAGGGCTCTGGATCACATCTGTTTTAACAGGGACTTGCAAGTTCACATCTCTCCTCACTCGCCTCTTCTGAGCCCCGGATTCTAACCAGCTGCCCTCTTGACATCTCCTCCTGGCACGGGCATCTCAAATTTAACAGGCTCCAAATGAAATGCCGGTCCTCTCTCCCATCTCCCCATCCTCACTTGCCCCGCCTCTCCCCTCCCCCACTCTGTCCATCTATCAATCACTCTGGTCAGTGTGTCCGTCCCCTTGTCTCCTTTTCTGGGGTCAAGCCATGGCCACCTCTGGCATAGATTTCTGCAGCTGTCTCCTGACTGCCCCCACCCCACCCCCTTGCCCCTTCTAATCCGCTTTCCCCGTGGCTGCCAGATGGCAGCTTTTAAATACATCCATCAGATCATGTCACTCTTCTACTTAAAACCCCCTCTTAGAGGAATCTTCAGTGCGTAAAGAAGCCAATCTGAAAAGGCTACAGACTGTATGATTTCAACTATATGACATCCTGGAAAAGGCAAAACTACGCGGAGACAGCAAAAAGACCAGTGGTTTCCAGGGTTTGGAGGAGAGGGAGGGGTGAAAAGGTAGAGCACAGAGGATTTTTAGGGCGGTGAAACTATTCAGTATGGTACTGTAATGATGGATGCACTCCATTATATGTTTGTCCAAATCCATAGAATGTACAGCACCAAGAGTGAACCCTAATGTAAACTACGGACTTTGGGTGACAATGATGTGTCAGTGTAGGTTCAACTGAAACAAATATTCCATCTAGAGGGCGATGTTGATAATGGGAGGCAATGCACCTGTGAGGGCAGGCGGTTTATGGGAAATCTCTGTAGCTTCTCCTCAGTTTTGCTGTGAAACTAAAACTGCTCTAAAAAAATAGTCTTTAAAAATGAGGGAGGAAACAGAGACTTTTTTAAACAAGCAAAATTGAAAGAATTCATCATCAGAGGAATGAACTACAAGAAATGTAAAAGGAATTTCTTCGAGAGGAAAGAAAATAATAACCACATGGAAATTTGGACTACACAAAAGAATAAAGAGAACTCCTAAAACTCAACAAACCAAACAACCCGATTCAGAAATAGGCAAAGGACTTGAATAAACATTTCTCCAAAGAAGACATAAGAATGGCTAATAGGCATAGCACAGGGAGATCAGCTCGGTGCTTTGTGACCGCCTGGAGGGGTGGGATAGGGAGGGTGGGATAGGGAGGGTGGGAGGCAGGGAGATGCAAGAGGGAAGAGATATGGGAACATATGTACATGTATAACTGATTCACTTTGTTATAAAGCAGAAACTAACACACCATTGTAAAGCAATTATACCCCAATAAAGATGTTAAAAAAATAAATAAATTAAAAAAAAAAAAAAGAATGGCTAATAGGCCCATGAAAAGATGCTCAATATCACGAATCGTGAGGGAAATGCAAATCAAAACTGTGATAAAATACCACTCCATGCCCATTAGGATGGCTACTATCAAAAAACCCAGAAAACAAGTGTTGGCAAGGAGGTGGAGAAATTGCAACCCTTGTGCACTGTTGGTGAGGATGTACAATGGTATAGCTGCTGTGGAAAACAGTAGGACTGTTCCTCAGAAGATGAAAAATAGAATGATCGTATCATGCGGCAATTCCACTTCCGAACATATATCCCAAAGTACTGAAATCAGGGTCTTGAAGAGATATTTGTACATCCAGGTTCATTGCAGCAATATTCACAAGCGCTAAAATGTAGAAACAACCCAAGTGTCCATTGATGGAGGAACAGATAAGCAAAAGGGGCTACATACATAAAAGGGAATATTTTTCAGCCTTAAAAAGGAAGGAAATTCTCTCATCTGCTACAACATGGATGAATCTTGAGGACATTATGCTAAGTGAAATAAGCCAGTCACAAAAAGACAAATACTCTGTGATTCCACTTATATGAGGAACTTAGGGTAGTCAGATTCCTAGAGAAAGTAGAATGGTGGTTGCAGGTATCCTGGGGGGAGGGGAGAATGGAGAGTTAGTGTTGATGGGTACAGTTTCAGTTTTACAAGATGAAAAAAGTGATTGGAAGGGGGCTTCCCTGGTGGCGCAGTGGTTGAGAGTCCGCCTGCCGATGCAGGGGACGCGGGTTCGTGCCCCGGTCCGGGAAGATCCCACGTGCCGCGGAGCGGCTGGGCCCGTGAGCCATGGCCGCTGAGCCTGCGCGTCCGGAGCCTGTGCTCTGCAACGGGAGAGGCCACAACAGTGAGAGGCCCGCGTAACGCAAAAAAAAGAAAAAGATAAAAGAAAAAAAAGAGTTACTGGGAGGGATGGTGGTGATGGTTGCACGACAATGTGAATATATTTAATGCCACTGAACTGGACACTTAAACATGGTTAAGATGGTAAATTTTGTGTATTTTACCACAATAAAAAATTTTTTTAAAAAGATGATTGGAAATGGTAAATAATCTCGGTAAATATTTTCCTCATTTGCTAATCTCCTTAAAAGATAATGGCCAGTTTAAAAGAAAAATAATAACCATGTATTATGGAGGATATACATATATATATGTATATATAGAGACATAGTACAAAGGAAGGAGGAAAAAGCATGTTACATTACACACAAAGTTGTATAATATTATTTGAAGATAGTGTTAAGCTTTCTGTGTATTGTAAACTATAGAGCAATAATTAAAAATAACACAAAAAAGTATAGCTCATAAGCCAGGAGTGGGAACACAATAAAAAGCCAGTAAAAGAGGGAAAAAAGAACAGAGCAGATCTGAATAAAATAAAACAAAGAAACTCTCCTGTGGCGCCCCTTTGCAGGGATAAAATCTGAAATCGGAAGTCCTTGGGGTGACCTCACAGGTCCGGGCTCCCCCTCCCACTGGGCTTGGGCTGGAAGCACTTCGGGGATGCCCTGAGGTTTTTGCTCCTCGGGTGGGGGTCCCGGCCTCGCCCAGCACCCATTTCCTTCCAGCCCTGCCCAGGTTCTCCCCTCCCCGCCCAGGTGTCAGCTCCCACCTTGCAGAGGCTGCCTCTGACTGTGCTGTCTGAACTTGCCCCCTGACCTGCTGCTCTGCCTCTAGCAATTCCCTTCACAGCACCGATCGCACAGGAACTTAACAAATGAATTATCTGAGCCCAGGGACTGTGGTCTCTAGGCTCTGAGTCAGCCTAGTGCCGAATGCGTAGCAGACATATCATGGGAAGGACTGAGGGCAGAAAGGTGGGCTCCCGGCTTCGCTGCCCTCCTCCCGCCCCTCGGCCACCCAGAACCATTGGGTCTGCCCCCAAGGGCTAGGGCCTCCCGGCCTCCTGGGCTGTTCTCCACCCTACCCTCTTCACCTGCTTAACTCCTGCAAGACTCTGTTGAGATATGGCTCTCCCCAAAGCCTTCCAGGACCCCTGTGCTATGTCAAGACCCTCCTTGTGTCCAGAGCCTCTTCAGAGTCCTCGCATTTGTCACACTGGGTAATTGCTGCTCGTCTGGCCAGCTGTCCACTGGACCATCAGCTCCTGGAGGGCAGGAACGGGTGTGGCGTGTCTACGAATGCCCAGGCTCCCCACCTGGCTCAGAGCTAATGCCCAACAGCTTCTGGTTTAGAGTCCAGTGCAAGGAAGACAGGGCAAGGCTGGGCGAGGGGGGCACCGGCTCCAGGCTTCCCAGAGGCTGCCCAGCACCCAGCTCCTGAGCTGGAACCTTCTGGCCCAAGACAAGCTCCCATCTGGGATGAGAAGGTGCCTGGGTGACCCGCTCCAGCCTCGTCACTTCAGATGGACTCTTCCCAGGCCCAGCCGTCGTTGCTCTCTTCCCTGGGAAAGGGGCTGAAGCTCACGGTCTCTGAATCAGATGCTGTTGGGCCTTTGATGGAGACCAGAAGACTTCTTTCCCATCTGAAGGAAGGGTCTGCTCAGCGAATCAATGGTGCAACCAGACGTGGGGTGTGGGGTGGGAGGGGGCCCATTTATAATCAGCAGTATCCCTCTGCATGCTGATAATTAATGCACTCCTGCCCTTCCAAATGGTTCTCTTTCCATTAAAGTTGTCCCCATGGGGCCTCAGCTTGGCAACACTTTCCCAGCTGTTGGTGTGAGCCACCGTAAGCGCCGAAGGTGAATAAAACAGAATGATTTTAAAAGTAATTCAAACATTTTATAAAATTTGACACTGCGCCCTCCACAAACTGGGACCAAATTGGATCCTGAAATCCGAGTTTGGGCACAGAATTTCAATGTCATCTGGGTCGTTATTCAGCACAGAAAACATGAGGCCACTCTAGCTCCATCAGCCTTAGATGAAAGACCTTGTGCCTCTGTACCTCGGTTTCCTCTTCTGTAAAATGGGGCTACTCCTACTTGCCTCCTGGGCTAAAAGTGATAAGAGAAGGTAAAGTCCTTAGCACAGGGTCTGGGATGCCTTCAGTGTTCCAGAAATAATAGTAGCAGGAGCTACATCGTCGATGTGTTGAACACAAAGGCAACTTGGGAGAGTGGAAAGGGGATTGACTTTGAAGTCAGATCTTTTGTAGTGTGACTCTGTGTCTATTATTTCTCTGGCCTCACTTTCTCCACCTTTAAAATGGGGGTAAGAATGTCTATCCTGCCCTGATGTTGTGATGGTCAAATAAAATCATGTCCATAACGTGAAGGACAGGTTGTCAGGGTTGGCAGATTTTGTTGTCAGGATTTTAGAAGTAAGGGGAGCCAGGCCCAGAGAAGGCAATGTCATGCCCAGAGTCACACAGGATGTATTCTCAAAGATGACCTCACTGGGGTTCTTACCCTAGAGTTCACAGCCCCCTCAAAGTTCCACAGGTGGGTCAGAGAGTCCCAGAATGCAAAGTTGTGAAGTTTTGTGTATTCTGGGGCAAGTTTCGGAAGCTCTTATTAGATTCTCAAAGGGGCCATGATCTCGCACGGTTAAAGAGCCACTATCCTGATTTAACCCCTTTTACTTCACAGGTGGAGAAACCAAGTCCCACAGAGGGCAAGGTCACAGGCCAGGATTCCTTAGGGAATGGAGCCGTCCCTGCTCTAGGAGGCCCTGGGTGTCTAATGCTCAGGCCGTGGTTTTGGAAACAGTCCTGCTTATGGCTCTCATAAGTTTTCAAAATCCGTTCACATCTGGCTGCTGAGTTGAATCCATCCCTTTCCAGGCGCTACGAGGTTCTGAAGGGTCTGCTGAATTTGGGGGGAACTTGGGCAGCGATCCCACATTTTTGAGAGGTGAGGTGGACAGCCCCACCCTGTTCAAGTGACCGTGATCATGTTGGGAATGGGAGGGGTTGGGAGGCGTTTCTAGCCTGGATGGCCCAGGATGGTGAGCTTTGGGGGATTGGGGGAAGGCACTGGGTAGGGGTGGGTGGTGAGTGTGAGGTGCTTGTGGGACCCCCAGGAGGGGAAGCTCAGCTGGGTTGCAAGCCCCTGCCCTGCTCTCCCGTGTCCCCAACTCTCCACCCCTC
>NW_020173679.1:4506715-4553177 GCF_003031525.2 Neophocaena asiaeorientalis asiaeorientalis
CTGTGAGCTGCTGCCTGAGCTATCTGATCCTATCTCACCTCTATTTCCTGTCACCTCGGAATCACTCTCCGGGACACCCAGGAATTTGCTTTGCCTGCTTCTAAACCAGCCTCTTTCCTACCTCCAGCCCCCTCTTTTTTTTAATCCACAAAGCCGCTTCCGCAAATAATAAATCGCACACACCACCAGGTTTGATTAATTAACTGCACAAAAATGCTGGGGAAACCAGTGAAGGAGATAATTATGCAAAACAGATAGTGTCAGGTTTACCAGCTACTTCTCTCCTCCATCCTGCACTCTGAGGACTTGGGGGAGGGGTTCTTCCCTTTTCCCTGGAGCTGCTTGGTGAAAGAGGGGCTCCCCAATAAGTCCTGCTCACAAAGGTCAGGAGAGAGGCAGGCGGGAGGGGGGTTGGGGGGTAATGAGCAATGGGGGCAGGGCGGCCGCGCTGGGGACACACCTGATGGGCCATCTTCAGCCATTCCCAGGGGCGCTTGCTGATAGACGCCCCCTCCCACCGGGCCCCAAACCAGGCCCATTTCTTCTCTTCCTCCCTGCTTTAGGCTCTTACCTGGAATGGTAAGAGCTGGGCTTTGAGGTGGGAGTAGGCAGAACACACATTTGGGCCAAATTCCCCAGATCCACTGGGGCTGCCCCACCTCCCAGACAGAGGAGTTTTGGGGGGCGTGAAGCCCCCTGACTCCCGCACCGGGGAGATCATAGGGCATTTGCGGCCTCACTGAGTTTGTTCTCCATCTTTCTACGGGGAGGGCCGGCCCAGAGTGGGGCTAGGCTGTGCTCAGGCCCCTGCCCAGTGGCGTCCCGGGCCCTGGCACTCCTCCCGCCTGGCCCAGCTCACAGCGCCCGCTCCACCCCCGAGGAGGCGAGGTCTCGCGTGGGCTCTCTTCCCCGCCCCGGGGCCGAGGCGCCGGCTCACCTCCTGCCCGCCTCGGCGTCGCGGTAGTCCTCAATGGCCAGCCGGAGCTTGCGCCGGTGCAGGGAGCTGCACACACCCAGGCCCAGCTCTAGGTCCTCGTCACTCAGGCTCAGCAACACCTGCGCCGGGCAGGTGGGGACTGAGCGCCAGAAGGGAGGCGTGGGGGCGGGGACCCAAGGCACCCCTCCCCTCAGTGGGCGCGCGGCCCGGGAACGTCTCTGCAGCCGCCTCGCCTCCAGCCACTGCTCCATGAGGCCAGGCAGTGGGACGGCTGACCTGGCTGAAAGGGCCCGCTAGTCCTGCCCTGCGTCCCTCCAGCCAGGTAAGGGAAGGTTAGTCCCATTTTAAAGACAGGGAGGCTGAGGCTCAGAAGGGCTGTGTGCCTTGTCGGAGAGACACAGTGGTTTACTGGAGCCTGAACCCAGTTCAGCCAGCTCCTCTAACCCAGAGGATGGGATGGTGGAGGGGGGCGTTCGCACGGGGGTCCGGCAGGTGCCCTACCTTCCCACTCTTGACGTTCTCCGCACAGGCCTTGACGTACATGGGCATGGCCATGACCACCTCCAGCCAGGCCTGGACGGTGCCGGCCTTCCAGTGCGACATGGGCGTGGTCCTGACCAGCTCCACCTGCTGCAGCCGGTCTGTCTGCTCCTCGCCCTCCGACAGGCTGAGGCTCTGTCGCGTGGGGCTGCACTGGCTGTCCGAGTCTGCAACACACAAGCAAAGAGGGCCGTGCTGGGGAGTGGGGTGAGGGGCAGGGCAAGGGCTGCAGGGGGCAGGGACTGGGCAGGCTGCGCCCCCTGAGTCTGGACCCCAGCGGATGCAGGGGGTGGGCAGGGATGTCTTTCCCCCCACGCATTTCTTCTTTTCAGAATCCAATCGGCTTTTGTTTTGTTTTGCTGCCCCTCCCCCAGTCCAAAGTAATCTGTGCCCTCTAAAAGAAAAGAATTTTAAAAACTTAATCCAGAAAAGAATAAAAATAATACAGAAAGTGAAAATCACCCCAAATCCTATGCTACCCAGAGACAGCAGCTACTAGTATTTAGTTAAATGGTCTTTGGGATACACAAATGCCTACGCTTACAAACACAGGTCCCCACGTTTACATGATGTGTTCCGTTTTGTAATATGCTGTTCTCATTTACACGGCGGAGGACACCCTTCCGTCTCAGCAGAGAGGCACAGCATTCCTCAAAGGGATGCTGAGTCTATTTCACCCGCTGCCTGTTGATGGGCCTGGGTTGTCCCTCATTCTTCACTATTGTAAACAACGCCAAGGCAGCCATCTTTGGGCAACTGGGTGATTTATATTTTTAGGATAAATGGAGCCCCAGCTCTGTTCCTTAACACACCGAAGCCTGTTTCTGGAGTGGCCCTCACAGACAAAAACGTCTCTCCACCAGCATTTTCCAACCCCATTCCTGAATCCGTGGTCAGCTGCATCAACACTTGATAAATATACCAAGTTCAGGTGGTGAAGAGTCAACTGAGAAGGGAAAAGAATCTTTCTCTAAAGCAGGGTTGAATGAAAACCCAAATGGACAAACTCAATACTGTGAGAGATGACAAGTATTAAAGAATAAGCCTGATTTGAAATGACCCTATATTATATTGTATACTATAAATCATTCTAATATGTAAAAAACGCGTATCCATCAAATCGGCACATAGTAAAACAATGGGCATGGAGAACACAAAAACGTTATAGTTACTGAGTTTGGAAGTATGAGGTTATGTCTCTCTTGCTATAACTCTGGGTATCATCAAAGTTCCATGATAAACATGTATAAGTTTATAATGAAAAAATTGGAAAAATTAAAAAATTAGGAAGCAGTATAAATGGTTATGGATGGGAGTTTGAATGAATGATGCTCCATTCATATGTTGGAATATAAGCAATTAATTTAAAAATCTGTCACAGGAGAATAGGTTTTTTTTTTTGCTGTACACGGGCCTCTCACTGTTGTGGCCTCTCCCGTTGCGGAGCACAGGCTCCGGACGCGCAGGCTCAGCGGCCATGGCTCACGGGCCCAGCCGCCCCGCGGCATGTGGGATCTTCCCGGACCGGGGCACGAACCCGTGTCCCCTGCATCAGCAGGCGGACTCTCAACCACTGCGCCACCAGGGAAGCCCAGGAGAATAGTTTTGACGTGGGAAAATGTTCACAATCTATTGTCAAGTGTAAAAGCACAGTACAAGATAGCACGTACAATGTAATCCCAACCACATTAAAAAAAAATGACTATATATAACGTATAATATAATTATGTGTATTACATATATATGTAATGTATTACGTTATACTAGGTGGGTAAGTGTTAGAAGTCTTTACCTCTGGAAAGGGGTGATGGGTAATTGTGCATGAATGTGTGTGTATTACATATATATGTAATGTATTACGTTATACTAGGTGGGTAAGTGTTAGAAGTCTTTACCTCTGGAAAGGGGTGATGGGTAATTGTGCATGAATGTGTGTGTATTACATATATATGTAATGTATTACGTTATACTAGGTGGGTAAGTGTTAGAAGTCTTTACCTCTGGAAAGGGGTGATGGGTAATTGTGCATGAATGTGTGTGTATTACATATATATGTAATGTATTACGTTATACTAGGTGGGTAAGTGTTAGAAGTCTTTACCTCTGGAAAGGGGTGATGGGTAATTGTGCATGAATGTGTGTGTGCACTTGTGAGTGTGACAGTGTGTGTGCATGTTTTTCTATTTCCCAAGTTTTCTGCATTGACTATATTATTTTTGAAATTGAAAAAAAAACACAGCCTAGAAATCTTACTTTTTCAAGTCACAAAGCCCCTTCCCCCAGTTCCCTTGCCTCCCTCTGTTGAAACACCTTGGATGACTCTTGGGAAATGGCTATACCAGCTTGGCGGCCACACACTTCTCCTTCATCCCAGGTCCACCGAAACCTTTCTCCCCAATGTTTGGGGGCCTCTAACTGCCCAGCCAAGAGCCCTTCAGGGCCCACAGTCACCCGGCCTGAAAGATGCCACCCCTAGTCCAGCAGGGCACTGGGCAGAGCGATCTAACTCTGGGTGGGCAGAGATGGTGCCTCGTGCCTCAGTTTCCACCCCTGCAAGTTGTCATGATGCTGCTCCCGGCCTTCTGCCTCCTTCTCTGGGCTGCCCTGCAGACTCAGTGACAGTGGGGGTGATGGGACCTATCTATACTGGATGGGTAGGGGTGAGAGGTCACTGCAGCATCATTATATTTCCCTTCTCAGGTGGACGGAAGGCGACCCCCGCACCCCCCAGCCCGGAAAACAGCAGATGGCACAGACTACGTGCAGGTCGCCAATCTGAGCACACGTGTTGCCGTGGTGCCCCGGAATGCGGAAAGAGCAGCTGCCTCTGCAGCCCTGCCTGGGGGCTCCAAGACCTTGCCTGGTAAGAGAGCTAGTTGCCTGGCTAGGGCACAGACCTCAGCCTAGGGGTCCCCTCCTGCTGGAACCATGCTCCCAAGGACAGGCTTGGCTGGCAGGGAAGCCTTTCTGATTGGGTCCTACAGGTGTTGATCACTGGCACCCAAACAGGGTGTCCTTCTTTGCTTGGAGAGAGCTGAGAACCTCTGCCTTATTCCTGTAGTGGAGTCCTGTCTCTGTTTCATGATTCTGGGAAGATGAGAGACCATGTGTGGCTCAATCTGGTTACCCCAAATCTCAAGACACAGCCCATGTTGTCCGTTTGGACCAGCCCTGTGGGAAGAGACCAGGCTTTGGAGTTGAATAGACTTTGGCTTTAGGCAAATTCCTTTACCTCTTGAAGCCTCAGTTTTCCCATCTATAAAATGGGAATAATATTCAATAATAATATCTACCGCCTAGGTTAGCATGACTATTGTAAATTCTGAATGTGAAGCCATAGTAGGCACTCAGTCAAGGGTGACTATTATTGGTAATAAAGGGCTTCTCCCCTGGGGCTTGGGCAATTTTTTTGGCTACACCTAGAATTTAGCAGTCGTTGCCTCAGTCCTCCCTGCATTCCTGGGATGAAATGTGATTTGAGTTCAGTTCAGGTGCTTAGGGAGGGAACCCAGTCCCACCTGTTGTCAAGCCCACCTGGGCAGAAGTTCATCGTCCCAGTCAGACTCCGGCCTGGCTGGGAGGGGGCACCTGTGAGGGAAGGGGCGAATTTGTGGATTCTGTGCCAAGGTGGGGGCTAAGGGTGTGTTTGTGGTGCTTGGCTATATGTCCCCAGTAAGGGAGATCAAGGGGCATAGGATGGGGAAAGACAGGAGAGAGAGAGAATGAAAGAGAGACTCAAAGGGCAAACCTTCAGGAAGAAATAGTGTTACAGAGACACAAAAACAAGAAGATAAACAGGCTGGAGAGACTGAGTAGAGAGGGAATGACAGATAAGTGGACAAAGAGAAAAAGCAGACTTCCGGGGTGTGTGTGTGTGTGTACACTCGTGAGTGTGTGTTTTCCTGAGCTTGGTGTGTCTTTGTGAGTGTATGCAGGTTATTCTATAGCTAACAGGCCTCGGGCCTGTGCGGGGAGCTGGCTTTTCAGTTCACGTTGTTTATGGAGTCCAGGCTCCAGGAATGCCAGAGGCCAAGCTGGGTTCATATGAGCAAACCACACATTTTGGTTTCTGAGAAAAGACAGCTGCTCACCAGCCCACCTCTTTCACCCCCTCCCCACCCCGACCCCCAGGACTTGAACGCCAAGGAGAAGATGCTGCAGAAGGACGGAGGGTGGGGGGAGTCTTTGCGGCCATAAACCGTTAATTAAAGGCAATTTCCAAAATGTAGGCGTTATGGTGCCAGATTTTATGTCTGGGATTCCATCAGTCCTGGCTTTTATTTCCCCTCTGTCTCAGCCCTGAGAGTGGGAATAACTCATGTTTACGGCCAGAAGCTCAGAGGAGGCTGGGGAGTTAGAGGGGCTGACCGAGCCCCTGGCAGACTCTGAGGCAGTGCCAGCAACAAGCAGCCACTCTGGATCCTTCCGGACACCAGGAGGGCTATGGTGATTCTGGAAGGAGAGGGTCTCACCCTCCCAACCACCCCCGACATGCATGCACTGCAGAACCTCAGCAATTAGTCATTGAGTTCTCCCTCAAACTGGGCCTACAGAGGCAGCTGTGCTAGCCTAGCACAGGGGTTGGCAAACTACAGCCCAAGGGCCAAATCCAGCCCTCTACCTGTTTCCCGAGATAAAATTTTATTGGGACACAGCCATGCTCATTTGTTTAAGGCTAAGGCTTAAACATTGTCTAAGGCTGCTTTCCTGTTACAATAGCAGAGCTGAGTAGTTGTGACAGATTGGTCCCAAAAGCCTAAAATGTTTACTATCTGGCCTGCTATAGAAAATCCTTTACAGAAACCCTGAGGTTCCGAGGTGGCAGTGGACTGTGAGAGACCTTGGTGTGAAGCCCAGCTCTGCTGCTTACCAGCCAGATGATCATGGGGAAGTGTTTTCAGTTTTCTCAGCCTCGCTTTCCCCATCTGTGAAATGGGGTGATAATAAAGCTAATCTCACAGGTCTGTGTGGGGATGAAAGGAGATGATGTATGATGTGGACAGAGTGCTCAACCCGGTGTCTGGCACACAGTGTGTGCTCAGTGATTGAGCGGGACCTCTGTCCTCTGCAGGCTCATGTCCCTCACAGTCTAGACCCACTCTGTCCAGTGTAGTAGTCACAAGCCACATGTGGCCATTGAGCGTTTGCAGTGTGGTTAGTCCCCATTGAGAAGTGTCCACGGTATAAAATACACCCTGGATTTTGAAGACTTTGTACAAAAAAAGATGTAAAATATCTCATTAATAATTTTTATATTGGTCACATATTGAAATGATAATATTTTGGGTATATTGAGTTAAAAAATATACATTACTACGACTCATTTCACCTGTTTCTCTTTACTTCTTAGTGCATCTACCAGAAAATCTAAAACCACATATGTGGCTTGCATTATATTTTACTGGGCAGAGCTAGTCTGGATGGAAGATTTTTGTTTTTTCATTCCATTTTACCCCCTCTGTTTGTTTGGAAGTGAAGCACCCTATTTCTCTGTTTTTGGTTCAGTAGTTCTCTAAGTGTGGTCCCTGGGCCAGTAGCAGCAGCAACACCTGGGAATTTGTTGGAAGTGAAAATTCTAGATGCCCACCCCAGATCTCCTGGCCCCCAGGTGATTCTGATGTATGCTGAAGTTCTAGAACCTTCTTTAATGATTACTCTTTGAGATGTACTATGCATATTTAACTTAAAACCTGGGGTTATCAATATCTTAATGCCCTCTCCTAAATAGTAAGAGTTATTTAACACATATTACTTCTTTTTTAAAAAATAAAATAAATTTATTTATTTATTTATTATTTTTGGCTGTGTTGGGTCTTCACTGCTGCACGCGGGCTTTCTCTGGTTGTGGTGAGTGGGGGCTACTCTTCGTTGTGGTGCGTGGGCTTCTCGTTGCAGTGGCTTCTCTTGTTGCAGAGCACAGTCTCTAGGCACGTGGGCTTCAGTAGTTGTGGCTCCCCGGCGCTAGAGCGCAGGCTCTGTAGTTGTGGCGCACGGGCTTAGTTGCTCTGCGGCATGTGGGATCTTCCCAGACCAGGGATCAAACCTGTGTCCCCTGCATTGGCAGGTGGATTCATAACCACTGCGCCACCAGTGAAGGCCCTAAAACATATCACTTCTGATCGCTCTTCCTGACTTACACTCTATCATGTCCAGTATTTTAATTCCATCCTTTAAAAAAAAAGTCCTACAATTTAGACATTGTCATCATGATTACTTTATACTGGTAATATTTGCTTAAAACAATTTACCTACATGTTTACCAGTTTCTTTGTTCATCATTTCTTCTAGTGTCTCAGACCTCACTTCTAGGATAACTTTTCTTATTCCTGAAGAACATGATTTAAAAGTTCCTCCATAAAGATTATTTTGGTGGTAAGCTTTTATGACTTTTGTTTATCTGAAAAAAGTCTATATGTCATCCTTGTTCTTAAAGAGCTTTGCTGGGTACATAGTTTTAGGCTGACAGTTATTTTTTTCTCTTTGCACTGGAAAACGTTGCTCCACTATCTCTCTCTCCTTTTCACTAATGAGAAGTCAGCTCCAGTCTGATAGTTTTTTTGTTAGCTACTCTTCAGAGTTTCTCTTTGGTGTTCAGTTTCATTATGATGTGGCTACAGGTAGCTTTCTTTTTATTTATCCTGATTGATATAACTTGTGCTTCCTGCATCTGTGGGTTCATTTTTGGAATATTCTCAACCATTACCTCTTCTCCATTCTCTGTTTGCTCTCCTTCTGAGGTTAGACTGTCTTCCCTATCTTATAACCTAGTGCTGTCCAATAGAACTTTCTGTGATAATGGACATGTATATAGGCATACCTTTTTTTTCATTGCACTTTATTTTATTGTACTTGCAGATACTGATTTTTTTTTTTTTACAAATTGAAGGTTTGTGGTAACCTTGCATCAAGCAAGTCTATCAGCACCATTTTTCCAATAGCATTTGCTCCCTTCATGTCTCTGTGTCAGATTTTGGCAATTCTCGTAATATTCCAAACATTTTCATTATTACATTTGTTATGGTGACCTGTGATCAGTGATCTTTTATGTTACTATTGCAAAAAGATTACGACTTGATGAAGGCTCAGATGACGGTTAGCATTTGATAGCAATAAAGTCTTTTTAAATTAAGGTATGTACACTGTTTTTTAGACATAATGCTATTGCTTACTTAATAGAGTACAGCACAGTGTAAACATAACATTTATATGCACTGGGAATCCAAAAAATTCATGTGACTTACTTTATTGTGGTATTTACTGTGGTGGTCTGAAACCCGACCCATGACATCTTTGAGGTCTGCCTGCAATATACATTGCAGCTGTTAGCCACATGGCTATGAGCATTTAAAATGTGCTCATAGGGGCTTCCCTGGTGGCGCAGTGGTTGAGAGTCCGCCTGCCGATGCAGGGGACACGGGTTCGTGCCCCGGTCCGGGAAGATCCCACGTGCCGTGGAGCGGCTGGGCCCACGAGCCACGGCCGGTGAGCCTGCGTGTCCGGAGCCTGTGCTCCACAATGGAAGAGGCCACAACAGTGAGAGGCCCGCGTACCGCAAAAAAAAAAAAAAAAAAAGTGCTCATAGGAACTGAGTTATAAATTTAATTTAATTTTAATTGATCCAAATATAAGTTACATGGCCATATGTGGCTAGTGGCTATTGTAGTGGGCCAGAAAGCTCTGATTTCTCCTTCATGGTTTTCATCAACTTATCTCTCTGCATTGCAGTCTGGGTAATTTCCTTAGACATATTTTCCATTTAAAAAATTCTCTCTTCAGCTATTTAGTCTGCTGTTTAACCCATCTTTTGTTTTGTTTTGTTTTGTTAACAACTATATATATATATTTTCATTTCTAAAATTTCTATTTGGTTCTTTTTCAAGTTCGTCTGGTCTTTCCAGATAGTCTCTTGTTGTTTGTTCAAGTCTATGATGTCTTACATTTCCTTAAATATCCTTAAATATTTAATCTTACATTTCCTTAAATATTGCATACATATTATGTTGTATTTGGTATTGATCATTACTGTATCTGAGAGGGCTTGGAGGGTCCAAATTTGTTGTTTGTTTCTGCTGATTCTCATGCATGCTGAACTCATATTTGATCTTATTATGGGACTGTCTAGGTTCTAAATAAGAGATGCTTTCCTCCTGAGAGGATGGACATTGCTTCTGCTGCGGTGGGGAGGAGATAGGGAGTGGGGATGATACTTGGGGGCAGGGACCACTCCACCCCCATCAGAGAGGCCCTGGAAGAATGAGAGAGTCACAGTTTCTGATGCTTCGTTTTGCACACCCCAAGGTTTACTCCCCTGTCACTGGTCCTGATATCAGCATCTGTGTCCAGGACAAACTCCAGTTTTTGCCTTTGGTTATCACTTACTGCTCCTGTCCTGGTATTGGCTCATGGCCTTTTATTTTTGGACGGAAGTGCCTTGGGAATTTCCCTGATTTTTGATGAGGCCAGCGATGTATTGAAAAGTATGCTTTGTTTCAGGTGTAGTGGGAGGTCCTCCAGAGTCTGCCTTCCTCCACACTGCCCTGACTGGACGCAGCACTCTTCACGTTCTGCTGGCACTGCCATGCATGGGTCTGTCCACCTGCCCTGCCTGAAGGGAACCCCTGAGTCAGTGTTCAAATCTCTCCATCTCTATTACCCAGGCCTGGTTCATGGTGTTGCTTAATACCATTAGTGGTGGTAAAAGCCCAAGTTATGGGAAGGGGATGGACAATACCACTTTGCTTTGCTTTTCATCTGAATCTGCCCAGGGACCTTGTCTGCTTAACACGCTTCACTGGCTCCCTGGATAAAAGCCAAGTTCCTCACATGACAAGGCTCTGTGTGGCCCAGCCCTGCCGACTTTGCCAGCTTCTCCTCGGTCTGTCACCCCTTTCCTGGGCTTCTTGGGACCACTTCCCTGGTGCTCCTGCCTCTCCCACCCACCATCTCCAATCAGCTGTGCCTGCTCCCCTCTCTGCCTGAAAGGTGGTCTGCTGCTGTCTCCTCTGCCGGAACTCCTATGAAGCCTTCAGGGCTCTGTTTAAATGTCGCCTCTTCCGGGGACCCCTTCTCTGGTCACCTGGCATAGGTCAGTCACCCCCTGAAACACACACCCCTCCACAGCCCTCAAACCACACTCACACAAGCTCTCATTCCAGGTACCGAGCCTGCACTTCTCACAGCTGAAGGTAATTAATGATCGTGTAATTGTTTGATGGGCGTCTGGCTTCCCACTAGATCTCAACTCCACGAGGACAGGAGCTGGCCCCGTTCTGCTCTCTGGGTATCCCTGGTACCTAGCAAGGGCCCAGACCAGTGGTGTGCTAGTAAATGTTTAACAACCAGCTCTCGTATTTTTAAAAAGCGCTTTGGGGGGGAAAAAAAAAGTGTTTGGTTTATAGCATTTGTTTGCCCATCTCTGTGGTGTAAATATGCCCATTGTGGCCAATTTCAGTTGCCAGCAGGATGCCCCTGGGCATGGGGCTGGAAATTAGTTTGTGAGCCTGTATGAGCTCCAGCCCACTGCTGCCTGGAACAGAAGGGGCTCTGTACGTTTTGGTTAAAGGAAGGTAGGCAGGGGCTTCCCTGGTGGCACAGTGGTTGAGAGTCCACCTGCCGATGCAGGGGACACGGGTTCGTGCCCCGGTCCGGGAGGATCCCATGTGCCACGGAGCGGCTGGGCCCGTGAGCCATGGCCACTGAGCCTGCACGTCCGGAGCCTGTGCTCCGCAACGGGAGAGGCCACAGCAGTGAGAGGCCCACGTACCGCAAAAAAAAAAAAAAAAAAAGGAAGGGAGGACGGGAGGTGAGGAGGGAGGGAGCAGGCCTCCCTCTCCAGGCTCACCTCCTGCTGGCCCCACCTCCTTTAGGCCGCCTCAAGATGCTGGTTCCTTGAATGTACACATGGTCTCAGGGCCTATTGACCTTGGCATTACTGAATGACGTTCGGGACCAGACCATTCTTTGTCGTCTGTGTTTAGCAGCATCCCCAGCCTCCACCCACTAGAGGCCAGTGAGCATGCAGTATGGCTGCTCCCAGCTCCCCCATCCTTTCGCCCCAGGCCCCTCTGTCCTCAGACCAGCCCTGCTCCGACAGCCGACTCCCATCTATACTCCCTGCCCTCGGACAGTGGCAGGGGAGCCCCTGCCAGCACTTTCAAGCCAAACGCTGAATTCTCATTTTTTAAACACTGCATTATAAGGTGAAAAAATGATGTTTTATGGCCTGATAACGGCCACTGTGTTGGAGGGAGATGCTTTGCTCCAGCGCCCGGTCACAACTCCCGTGAAATACTAAGTGCAAAGGTCAGGCCCTCTGAGCCTGGGCCACCGGGACCGGACAGCGTGGTCTAAACGGCATCAAGTCACTAACTGTGCAGCTGCGGGGTCAACAGCAGGTCCCCAGGTGGGCTGCCACCAATCCCCAACACCCCGACCCCAGAGCCAAGCAGGCCTTTGGAGGCCCTGAGCTAAAAGCTGATGGCACTCCCACCCAACGTGTCCCTTCAAATACACTAAACCATGTGGTACCCGGAAAAAGCCCACAGAGCTCTGCTCTCATCAGTGATAACTACTTAATGCTTAAAACTCGCCTGCATACTTCCCTTTCCCCTCATTTGAGCCTAAGCTGCGCTCACTGTGTCTGTCCCCAGCTCGACAGGTCCCCTGCCCCCAGCCTCAGAGGACACCCTCCTCCAGCCATGCTTCCTGCCAGCCCCTCCTCCCCACCCCTGAGAATTTTCCAAGGCAGCAGGGAATTGACTTGGTGGAGTCGACAAGGCTCATTTCCCAGGTATGTGCTTGGCAAGTACTTTCTAATTTTACAGACTTCGGAGGAAGACGCTCAGAAGAGGTCCAGGGAAGGCAAACATACTATGATCCAATGACAACTACTGTATGCTTTAAAAAAGTGTATCGAAACGTTCCTTTTTCCTCCTTGCTAACCTGTTGTAATGCTGAATAGTGCCCACATTTGGGAAAGTCCTTCTTAGACTCTAACTTGCAGCTGATGTCTCCTCCCTTTTTTTGCTTCCACCAGGAAAGTATTCCAGCCGGCTGCTGGCCTCCCCAGGTATTCCCACAGCTAGTTCTCTTTTTCAACCTGCTTTCCTGGCCAACTTCTCTGTTGGTGGATGGGCCTGAAAGGTGAATTCTGTGAGAAACGAGGGGCCTCTTTAAGGCCACAGGCAGGAGGAGGGTTCTCTCCACATGCCCATGTAGGGACAGTACAAGTTTGTGTCTGTGCAGTTCTTAGAGGCAAAGCTGGAGGCGATGGATAGCTGTGGGGTCTGAGAACCCCTAATGGATCTGCAGTCCCGCCTCTCCTTCCCTTCACCGACCCTCCCAGCTCCCCTGTGGGCCTCAGGACATCTCTGCTCAGCCTGCTTCCATGAGCCACATGGACTGTGGTCATTGTGTTGGCCGTGAGACCCAGTCCGTTTGCTCGCTGGGCCGGGGCACCACAGCTGAGTCAGATCCGTGAAGCTCTGGCTTGGGTGTGGCCTTTGGAGGCAGCGCCTCCTTTGGGATCATCCTCATCGAATGATGCACCTGTCTGACCTCCTGCCTCCTCAAAATGCCTCACAGTGCCTCCTGGAAGTTTCCTGCACCAGGGGCGAGCGACTTTATTTCTTGCCCAAAGGGCAATAGGAACAGCAAAGATGTTTAAGGGCAGTATTCGGTTAACTTTCTTCAAAATGAAGAGCACTTTGGTGAGGCTTTTGCTGGGGGCCTTCTTGCAACTCAGATGCTATAGGAAATGTCAGGGAGAAAACTGGTGCTAGCCATGGCTGTTCGTCATGCATCCTGAAACACGATCCCTGGCGGAGTCTGGAGCCAGGGCTGGTGGCCACCATGCTCACTGCGGACTGACACCCCTCTCAAACCCACTGATATGTTTGCCAGAGCCTTGGCACAAGGCAAAACATCCTAGGAAGTTTCCACTCATTTGGAGAAATAAGCCTCTCCCCGCTTTTAGATGACCTCCTTTAATTGTGACACCTCTTCTCTGCCTCCCTCCAGGACTAGATTGTTCTAACGGCTCACGGTTTTATCATCTTCACTCATATCTGCCTGGAAAGTGGTGTAGTGCAATAGTCTGCTGGACCCCAATTCTTAGCCTTGTTCCGTCGCTGACTACGTCTCCTTGGGCCATTTATGTTGCCCCTTGGGGCCTCAGTTTCCTTATCTGTAAGGGTGAGACAATAACACAACACACACTTCATATGATTTTGGTGAGGACTGTGTTAGAATAATTTATGTCATCTCATCATTTACATCTGCACCCTCAGCCCTTAGTTCTAGGCCTGGCACATAGGAAGTGGTCAGCCAGTGTTTGTTGAATGACTTAATGAGCGTGTGTAGAGTGCCTACACACACCTGGCACAGCAGGCCCTCCGTGAAGGTCAGCAAATCATATTGTACTTCTCTCTCCCGGCTTCCATCATTGCCCCCAACCCCCCAGCAGCCAGCCTTTGTCCTCAGTCCTCAGCCTGACCCCCTCTCCATATCCCTGGGTTTCCAGCTTATGGCTTTCTTCACACTTATGACCATGCATCCTGCTGAAATTTCTGGGAGAGCAGAGTGTCACCCCTTTGTCAGGTCCATCAGTACCTTCACCGGAAGTGCTCCCTCGCCCACACCCTCTCCATCTCTGAGTCCCACGGAACCCGGCCAAGTCCACGAGAAATGATTTAGCTGGGCTCTCAGGCTGCAGGCGGTCTGACCCCGAGTCCTGCCGGCCATACGGGCCCCTGGGGGCTCCGGTGCTGATTCCAGGCTTCTGAGGGCAGCTCCCCCACTTCTGCCCTAACACCCCAAGCCCTGGGGACACTGCTCGGGGTCAGAAATGAGTGCGGTCCCCCTGTTGCCTGGCTGTCCAGGGAGGGAAGGGCAGGAGGGCCCTCTGGTGAAGGAGGACATGGTCCAATGAAATGGGCACCTATGGCCTGGGAATCACTGGTCAAGGGGAAGATGAGGACCACCAGGGCTGGACCGGCCCACAGAGAGAGTCCAGAAGGGAGGTAGCGAAGCCGGTGGTCTGGAGACATACTAGGGCCGTGGCATTTTTTTTTCCTAAAGGACACTAAACTTAAAAACAAAAGTAGTGGCCAATATTAAAGAATTGGGGTGTATTATATGACATTCTTGGTTTCTCTTGAAAAACCAGGAGCTTTGGAAGCACTAGAGCCCAGCAAGGCTGCTTCCTTTAGACTCAGTGGGCGTGTGCGAGCCCAGTCCAGGGCTGGCTGTGAGGGTGCTCACAGAGATGGGTCCTCGTCATTGTCACCCACAGCACTCTGCAGCGGGGCCCTGCAGAGCTGATCTGAGACAGCAGAGACCGTGGTCACTCTGCTCGCCCCCGGAGGCCTCCGCATCAGGACAGCACTGCCTGGTGCTTCGCGACGCGTGGCTGTGAACGCACTGCGTCCTCCCCCTCGAGGTGGACACGGGTTCCCAGAGGCCCACGTTATAGATGAGGAAAGTCGAGCTCAGAAACACCATCGGTTGTGTGCATAGGGCACAGCCGGGCCCCAGAGCCTGTGTTTCGTCTCCCTGGCCCCAGCTTCCTGTCTCCTGAATCTCCTGCAGTGCTGGGACAGGCAGCTGCCGCATGCCGGACGCGTCTACCCATTTCTGATTCCATCTTTGCAACAGCCCTGTGAGGTAGGCAGTCTTATTTTCATTTTACAGAGGGGGAAACTGAGGTGCAGAGGGGACTAAGTGACTGGCTTAGGGTCCCTGGCTGAGTGCTGGCTCAAACCCAAAGATCTGGCTCCAAAGCCTGGGTCCTTCCTCGACACCCCTCCCTGATTGCTTGGTTTTGATCAATTCTGCTGGGTTCAGACTCTCACTAAAATGAATGTGTGTTTCTTGCATACACAGGAGGAGACGGAGGGGACCTGGGAATGATTCGCACTCCCGCGCTGCAGTCTCTGACACTCGGTTTGTGGGCAGCCCTCAGGTTCCCTCCGCCTTGCAGAGAGCTCCCTCTCCTGCCGCCACAGCTCTGGTCCCCGCAGTGACCGCTGACAGAGTGGGCCTTCTCCCCTCCCTGGCCCGCGTGCCCCCGACCATGAGCTCCATGCCACCCCCAGAGACATCAGCCTCCTAACAAGGAAGGAAGCTGGCACTGGGCAGGCATGGGGCCAATTTGGATGTGATTCCAACATTGCTGGCCTGTCCCAGGGAAGGCAATTAGGCAGCTCAGAGCTGGTAGGGGGAACAGGGCGGGTGGGCCAGATGTCCCGGCAGGATGGCATGCCCGTTCCTCTCCACGCCCCAGGACCCTGTGACAATAGTTTCGGCCGTCTGCCTACACCTGGGACAGCAGCAAAACAAACACCTGGGACTGGCATTTCTCAGCCAATCTGCGGGGGCCCTTCTGCCTCTGCAGATGCTGTGCACTGACCCAGCTTCTTTCTGAGCGAAGCAGATACGCAGAGAGAGATCCCCACTCCACCCGGCCTTGCTCCAGGCTCACCTCACTTCTTAAGGCCCACAGGAATCCCACGTGAGCCATGGGGACTTTCCATGGCTAAACCACGCCACTTAGAGGTCACCAAAGAATTACTGACTCAGCATCTCCAAGCACAGAATAAAGGGGGCTGCAGGAGCCACCCATCCCTGTAGCCCCACAGAGCACTTCACGGAACCAGACTCAAAGGCATGGTTCCGTGGTCAGTTAAGTTTGGGAAACACGAGGTGGAAAGCAGTGAAATGTTTTTCTTCACTGCAGAACTTGCTAGAGACTTGAAAAGCTAATGTTCATTTTGGAGATATTATTCATTGTTTCTAAAACTTATTGACCCAGGGATTTTTTTTCTCCCCCAGCTGAGTCTTGTGGCCTGTGCCAGCTCCGGGCACCGGCCTGGGAGTCAGCAGCCTTGGGTTCCAGAACTGGCCACTGATGCCCTACCTGGCTGTGCTGTGAGGGTGGTGGGCGAGAGGCCACCAAGAGCCCTCTCAGCTCTAAGACTCTTGCTCTGTCCGGCCCTCTACCTGGGCTGGCCCTGGCGGCTGGGGTAAGGTTGCTGAACTAACCTGAGCCATACTTGGCATCTGTACAAAGGGGGCCTGTTCTGCCCATCTCATGGGGCTGGTGAGAGGCCGAAATGGGATCATCGTCGTCACCATCACCATTGCCATCATCATTGTGGCTGACGTTTATTGCTACCTGAGCTGAGCCTTTTATACGTAGTAACTCACTTCAGCTGCTCTGACAACCTTACTGTCCGTGTACAGCTGAAGAAACTGAGGCACAAAATGGTTACCAGGTGGTAAATGTCAGGACTGAGGTTTGAACCCAGAGTTCGCCCAGAATCTACATCTTTTTTTTTTTGATGTGGACCATTTTTTTAAGTCTTTATTGAATTTGTTACAACATTGCTTCTGTTTTATGTTTTGGTTTTTTGGCCTGGAGGCATGTGGGATCTTAGCTCCCAACCAGGGATCGAACCCGCACCTCCTGCGCTGGAAGGCGAAGTCTTAACCACCGGACTGCTGGGGAAGTCCCTAGAATCTACATCTTAACCTTGACCCTAGTCTGCCTGTGAAAGGGCTTTGTAAAGTGTAAAGGGCTGTGAACTGCGAGTGGCATTGTTCAACGCAGTCTCACTGTGGTTCATCCAGGGGCTGCGCATGGCCTCTTGGGAGGATCTCCGGCCCTCGACTTGCAGGCTTTCAGAAGTTGGGGGGCCCGTGAGTGGCCCCCACTTCCCAGCTCTGCCAGGGTTGAGGAGGGAAGGGGCCTGTACCATCTCTCTCTGATGGGGAGGAGGGGTGAGCAGGGAAGTCCGGGGCTGCCCTCAGCGAGTGACTTTTCCACAAGGCTGGGGCAGGAGGAGGCCTGAGGCAGCCTGTGCCTCCTCTTGTCCTGGAGGGCGCTGGAGGGAGCTTAGACCTAAGCTGTGGATTTCCCACTGCCTTCACATTGCAGAACTTTTGTCCAAATGAAATTGTATCTGTGAGATACATAAACTGGAGATTTGGGCTGAAGGGCAGTGAGTGTGGTCGGGGAGGTGGCCCAGGACACTGGGACTCTTAAGACTCCACAGGCCACAAGTGGGTAACTACTGCCCTGGCCTGTTTTAGAGGGGACCTGAGGCCCAGAGAGGGAGACTGACTTGCCCATGGTCACACAGCAAGTCCTTGGCCAAGCTGGAAACTTGGAGTCCAGAGCTGGGCTCGGGGCTCCTGACTGCGCTGGGCTGGGGGCGGGTGGGCCTTCCAGAGTGGAGAAGGCCAGGCCTCCTCCGGAACCTGAGGGCAGGGTCTGGGCAGAACACTGCCAGGCCCCTTGGTAGCAGCTCCACCCCAGACCGCTCCACGGAACACGGCTTGAGCTGCCTTGCTCCCAGTTTAGGGCTCATCATCTGGGTCCAGGGGCACCACTGGCCCCAGGCCAAAGCCGGCAGGTCCACCCAATGCTTGTCAGAAGCCTCTGTCAGCCACAGGTCAGGTAACGTCTGAGACGGTGGGTGCCAGGCTTGGGACTCGGAATTCAGCCAGGTTTGACTTCTGCCCCCACCACTTCCTGGCTGTGTGCCTCTAGGAAAACCTGGGACCCTCTCTGTGACTCTAATAGGGGTACTGCTGGGGGCTTCTGAGGCTACTCGGGAGGCAGCAGGTACTCACACCTGCCAGTCCCCTTGGCTCTCTGCTTTGGGGGCAGCCTGGGGTCTTACCTGGGTGTGGTTCCTCCCTCACTGGGGCACCATGGAGAAGCCTCACCTACCTTGTGAAGGCCCCCTGGAGAAGCTTCCTCATGGCAAGTCTATGCTAAAGCCCATGGGTAGGATGCTGCCCTCGGCCATTGCCCCATGTGACCTCCTGCAACCGAGTCCACAGTGGGGAGCTGGTCACAGATCCCAGGGCCTCACCCTGGACCTTCTAATTCAGTAGGTGTGGGTGGGGCCTGGGAATCTGTATCCTTAAAACTCAAGGCTTGACAACTACTGATCTATGTATGGTTCTCAAACCTTCTCTCATTCTCTTCCTCTCTGCTCACTTTTTTTCTATCATGGGATCCTTCCAATGGACTCTTGAATGTAGGTCCAGTGTGTAACAGATAAGAGCAGAGCTTCTGGTAGAAGGTGGGGCTGGAGGCCTGCCACCTCTTGAGGGACCTCTGAGGAACCCCCATGGAAGACAGTTTGCAAACCCCTGCATATTCCAATTTCTTCCTCTGTTGGGTGGAGAAACTGAGTCCCAAAGAGCTAGTCTGTACAGGACTTGGCTAGTGAGGCTTCCTCAAGTTCTCTGAAGCTTCTTGTTGGTCAGTTGTCCCCTGGGGGAGAAGTTGGGGGCCAGTGGCTGATCAGAGGCTACATAGCACAGTTACTGAGAACATGGACTCTGGAGCCAGAGTGCTGGAGTTGAATCCGGGTTCTGCCTCTTCCTAGCTGTGTGACTTTGGGCAAGAACTTCACCTCTCGGTGCCTTGGTTTGTTCATCTGTAAAATGGGGACAATAACAGTATTTATCTTGGAGGGTTGTTGGAAGGATTATATGAGTGGGTATCTGCAAAGGGCTCGATGCACTCCTCCCTGCCAGACCAGGCCGGCCTTGGGCTCTGACACACGTCTCCTTATAAACATGCCACCCTGGGGGGACCCTTGGGGCTTCTGCCTCAAGAACCCAGCCTTGGGCAGCCTAATTGCTTCCCATGGTTTAAATTTCTCTGTGCTAGCCACATCAGAGTATGTTTCTATTCGAACTCAAGAAAGAATGTTTTCAGAGCTGGTGGATTCTAGGGGTGAACATGTCAAACCCTCCCTGTTCCAAGGCAGAGAAGTCAGAATCCTCTCACAAAGCAGCAGTGGAAGGGAATCTGGACTCCAAGGGCTGTGCACACAGCTGGAGGAATGTCAGGTTCAGGCAGCCGGATGCCCTGATTTCAGCCCCAGGGATAAGTTTTGATCAAGTCACCCTCGGGCTCAAGATGTATGTCAAGCTGTTTCCACACTTTTTTCCTACCTCTGGTTGAACTTAAATCCACTCAAATCCTGGAGAACACAAGCCTTGGGGCCAGTGCTTTCCAGGCTCCAAAACACATTCAGCTGGCATTTCTGAGCCCACAAGGAGGAAAGGGCTGTTACACCCACTTCATAGATGAGAACACCGAGGCTCACGGGTTAAACGACTTGCTTGAAATCAGATGCTGGGCCAGAGCTGGAATGATTACCCAGGCCTGTCCTGGTGCCACTGGTGGGTTGCAAGGGTCCTCCGGATGGAGCAAGGTATGCAATTTGAGATTCTCTTATTTGGGTGCAATTAACTGCTACTGGTAACCTATTAAGAAAGCAATCAAAGATTTCCAAAACCCGAAACTCAGAAATGCAAACGAGCAGGCAGCCATTGTTTTCCGGGGACTTTGCTTCAGAAGCATGGCTGCTGCACCTGGTCAGACAACGTCACAAGACTTCCCTGGGGATGTGCTAGGGAATAGGATTCCTGCCATTTCCAGGAAGGAAAGGTCAAGGTTTTCAATTGCTACTATTTTTGCTTCTTAAAGATCAATCCTCTTGGGATAATTTTCTTGAGGATTCAGTTTGTTGGGGATGCAGAGTGCAGGGCTGCATATTTGCAGATTATTCAGTAACTGGGCTTTAAGACACCATGCAGTTGTGGTTCAGGTATGCATTCTCCATACCCTAGCTGCCATCAGGATGTATACCCTCCATCTGCTTATATGGTGACACTTCATTATGACTTAGATATTTAAACAACTTCTAACATACAGTCAAGGTCAAACCTCTAAGTTATTTTTAAGTTTATAGGGCATTCTTTTATATATAAACTTATGAATCTATCCTTTTATAAGGTAAAGTTAATTATATGTATTCCCGCTTGATTCTTTATCAGTACCAGGTTTGTAGTGGGAAAACGGGAACAAGTGGGAGGTAGGGGAGTGTGGCACGTTCTGCCCCACCTGGTGGGGTTTGAGTTGAAAAAAAAGAGTCATTTGTTCAGAGCAGATGGGCTGGGGTAGGATGTTTGGGAGGAAATGCAGGGTTTTGGTGAGAGGGCCAGTTGACATTATTTATTTTTAAAAGTTTTTAATTAAAATTTTTTTTTCTTTTTTCTTTTTTTTGGCCATGCCAGGCGGCTTGGGGGATCTTAGTTCCCTGACCAGGGGTCGAACCCGGGGCCCTGGCAATGGAAGTGTGGAGTCCTAATCACTGGAACGCCAGAGAATTCCGAGATACTTTCAAACTCATATTGTCACAGGCCTGATGACCCCATCTGATGCAGCCCCACTACACCTGGATTCCCTGGGAGCCCAGGTTGAGTGACGCACATAGCAGCAGCCACATAACCTTGGGGGACAGGTGTGGGGCAGCTCCTGGGACCCCTGGGCCATCCTGAGGGGACCCCCCCCCACCTCAGGAAGTGGCAGCTCTGGTACGGCGAGGGGTTTCATAGCAGGGCAGATTGGAGGCGTCCCCTGCCCAAGATGGAGAGCTTATGCTAGACCACAGCTCGTTTCTGCTCTGCCCTCCCTGCCAGCCCCTCTCTGGGAGTGGGTTTTCTGGGCTGGAGGTAAAAGGCTAACAGAGATAGATTAGGTCACAAAAGCAAGGAAGTGCTAGGCTGTGCCAGAGGCTACTGGTGGGTGAGGGTGGGGTGGGGTGAAGCTCAAAGCAGGCCCCTCGGTAGGCGCTGGAGGCGCCCACGTGCTGGGTCCCAGCCCCTCACTGCCCACACGGAGGAGTGGTTCAGGGCACTACAGACTCACTAGGTTGGACGCCCAGTTCTACTGTTTCCTGGCTCCTTGACCCCGGACAATTTACTTCGCCTCAGTTTCTTCATCGATAATGGAGCCGTTGGAGGATTAACTGACTTAATACACATCAAGCACGCAGCATGGACCCTGGCCCATAGTAAGTGCCCAACAAATGTTAGATGTTATATTGTTATTACTACTGTTAGGTTATGCCAGTTAGAACCTGCCAGCACAGGTAGGAGAGCACGCAGGAGGGCCACTGAGGACAGCCACGCAGGCTGTGCACTGCACAGCTCAGGGCACCGTCCATACAGGGGTAATGCAGTATACAACCTGTGCAGCTGTCCACCAGCCCTGCAGCCGGGGCAGCCCTACTCCAATTTCTGACTAATAGTGACACTTGAAGTTGGACCATTTGGGGCAAGGTCTGGAGAAGATTAACAAAGGAGGTAGTGTGGCTTTTGCGTAGAGCTACTCGGATTTGAATCGGGTGTGGCCTGGCCATTGAGAAGGCCACGGGATTGAAGGAGCGATAGCTAGGATCTTGGCCAAATCACTCCTCTCTGGGACAAAGTTTCCCCCATCTGTTAGGTGTAGTGGGTTGGGTTAGTTTGGTGAAGGCAAATAGGCTTTTTTCCTTGGATGCCAACTCTGATGGGCGGTGTCTGAGGCTTTGTAAAGTGAAAAAGTTAGAGGCCACTTTGGGCTGGGTAGGAAGGGTTCTTTAATTGATTAGTGATGTCTGCTTGAGGTCAGGGTGAGGGAAGCTGTGGCATGTGTATTTGGGGCCATTTGCCCAGTGGTTCTCAATCCTGGCTGCACCAGAGAAGGTTTAACCACACTCTGATTCAGGGGTGTAGCACCTGGCATTGGTAATTTTTTCTAGAAAGCTCGGCAGGTGATTTTATTGTGTGGCCAGGTTGAGAGCTGCTGGGGTAGATGCCCCTAAGTTCTTTGCAGTCCTGAGCTCTGTAACTTCTCGGCATGGTCTATACGTTGTGGTGCTTTGAGCTGTCTCCTAGCAGAAATGCAAGGGGAGTTAAAAGGCTAGTCTTCCATCAGTCTTAACTGCTGGAGAGGATTTGTTGTTAAGTTGGGAGACTGAGGTTGAAGGCACTGGCTGTGATCATGGATTGGGGTATCCAGGTGGCCTCTTCTCAGGCCACACTGTGGAGTTTCACAGGGGGAGGACTGGCTTTGCATCTGGTGAATCTCGGGTCTTGGAAAAGCCTGGCCCACTCTGGCTTCATTAGGGAAGCCCTGGGGATCCTTTAATTTCTCTCTTAGACTCCTCTCAGTCCCCAGGGATGGCGGGGAAAGTCGGGACAATGCAGAGGCCCACTGAGGTCTGCAGGAAGTAATATGCCCCAAACTCTTGGGGCCCCGCTCTGGGTCTTTGGAAGGAGCGCCACGGGGGAGAAGGAAGCAGATGAAAGCTGACTGGGGCCACCGGGCTGGAGAATGCAGGGTCAGGGCGCCAGGCTCGGAGGTGGTGCATTAGGACCACGGGCTGCCCTGGATGCTGACGGCTCCTCCAAATTACAGCCAGGGTGGCAAAGATGAGATGTTTCTGGGAGGCCACCCCAGCCTCAGCCCCTCGATGGGCCCAGAATCCAGCCAGCTTTCCTCGGCCCCTCCCATTACCCCCTCAAGACCCAGCCCTGGAATTCCAAGGAGCAGGTCATGCCAGGCTTTGCCTCCCACCCGGAGTAAGATAGAAGCAATCAAATAACATAGAATTCGATCATATTTTAAAATAAGCTTTATTTAGATTTTTTTTAATATTTTATATTTGCATCCATGCCTTCGAGAAACCTTTCCCACGGGAAAGGTTATTTTCATCTACTGTTACCCATAACTCATTCGCTATTTGACGTAGTTCTTTTAAATAAATCATCCTTAGTAACTCTTAGAATTATCTCCTAATTTCCAAAAACTGAAATGAAAAGGAACTACTAAATCATTACCAGGAGGGGGTTGCAATCTTATTTTCTTGTAAATAAAGGGCAAACAATAAAAATCAACCAAAAGAAAAAAATTCATGGGGGGGAGAAAAGTATTTCCTAAAATATCTCTCCGTAGAGAAAGATGCCAGCTCCGGCCGCTCTCCCCCGCCGCCAGGCTGGGTGAAACGGCTCAGCCGAAGGCCAGAAAGATCCTTATTAGGTACCCTGCCTACTCCTTTTCAACCCCCCCATCAGGTCAGAAGGAAAGGGAGCAGCTGACTGGGGCTTTTCTGTTTGTTTTAGAGACTTTGGACAAAATATCCTATCCCTTCTGATAAGAGATGCTCCAGCATTTAAAATTCTCCTGTTTCTTGGTAAGAGCTGAAAACGTTACTGCTAGCAGGAAGCGCAACTACTGTTGTTTAGAGGGTGTGTGAATTGAGCTGTTAGTATTTAAGGTGGTGCAGAGGTGGGGGTTCACAGGTTAAGAGAAAAGGGAAAGCTAGTTTTAGACTTCGGGAGGCCCTGGCTCGGAAGCTCACGTGTTCTCCATCACCCGGTGTTACAGTGCTCACGGTTCCTTTGCTGGTGAAGCCTCACCGGGGCCAACACTGCTCTCCAAATAGGCAGATGCTCCTGCCAGCCCTTCTCTCCTCGGGTGAGCAGGCTCAGGCTGCTGTGACAAGTTGGAGGAGGGCCCGAGGGATCCCGAGAGACTCTGTGCGATGTGGCTGGAGGAACCAAGCAGAATGGGGAGGGCAGAGGTGCTGGTGCTGGATGCTGTGTCCCCAACAGGCCGCCCCTTGAGACGGGCGCCTCCCCCATGACACCTGCCCGGCCAACGTGCAAAATCAACCAAGGATGAGACACAGCTGCAGCGAGGAACACGTGCTGCTCCACGTGCTGAACCCTCGGGGAACCAACTCGGGCTGAGGGTCCCTGTGGTCGGACCCTGTGCTCATGCAGTCGGCTGTCTCGCCCTGTACGCAGCAGCCTTTCTCAAAAGACAGACCCAAGAGAAGGTGACCACGACAGCAGGCACTCTGTTCACTGAGGTCAGTGCTCTGTTATTTCAGATAAATAAGTATATATAGAAAGGCCTGGAGAGAGCTACAGGCAGGAAGAAAGGCGGAGCGCACTCCCATGCAGGGATGGGAGAATGGGGGAGAGAAGAAGAAAGAACGGAGAAAAGCAAGCTTGGAAGTCCAACGGTCCCTGGGTTCTGGCCACCCTAAACTCCACCTTGCACAGCTCGGCAGCAGCATGATCATAGAACAGACAAGTCAACAGAGAACCCGCCTCCCGCCCGCACCCTGTGGAAAAATATACATTCCAATATTTACGTAATAATTTAGATAGAATAAGTCTTCTGCATTTGTGCAAATAAATTAAACGGAACAATTTTCTTTTCTTTTCCCCGTAAAGAAAGAAACGGCAACGCAATTTAAAAACTGGCAGGCCGTTAGAAAGAGCCCGTTTGGCCTCTGACACACCGAGACAAGACAGGGCCCCTGGGCTGGGCTCGCAAGTCTTTGTGGAGAGTGGACCTTACCCTGATGACGATGGCGTTTGGGGGTTAAAGTGACTTGGGCGCACCCCGAGAACAGGGTCTGGTCCCACACGTTCACACCGCGGGGACGGGTGGGCGGCGGGGTGGAGTGGGGGGAACATCAAACACAGACTACATCCTCGGGGAGACGGGCTCCAGAAGTAGCAGTTCGGACGAGGGACATTTACAAGCACGGAGTGCACAATAGTTTTGTTATTTACAGATACACAGCAGTCCTTCAAGTTTTCAAGTTTCATAAAAAGGGAAGGGGGGAAGGGACCAAAAAAAAACCAAAAACCCCAACGAACCAAAAAGCGGAAAAAAAAAAAACACTGAAAAAAACAAAAACAAACCCAGATTAACAACACAACTGTATCGCTCCGAGGACAACAGAGAGTTGACATGTTCACACACGTTTGTAGTATGTACATCAATTACAGAGGTGGTGACGCCGGGGAGGGGCCCACGCGAGCGGGCCTCAGCCGTACCCCCCCCCCGCCCACGTGCGCGAGAGCTCCCACGCACGCGCACACGCACCGCCACGCACGCCCAGCCGCGCATTCCCCGCTCGCACGCACGTCCACACGCACAGACACGCCCGCCGGGCAGCAGGCGAAGGGAGGCGGGTATCACCAGTCCGCGTCCTCCTCTATGTAATAATCAGGGGCGGTACCATCAAAGAGGCCGGGGTCGAGGGACTTCCGCTGCTTCCCTCTGGCGAAGACACGCGAGATGGAGCCGAATCCCATCTTCTCTTTCTTCTTTTTCCGTTTTTGGTCTTCAAGATCCTCTAGTGACTGAGGAGTCAGGCCAAGTGGCAGAGGTAGAGGGGAGAAGAACAAAGGCAAGCTGAGCTGGGGCAGAAGACAGGGAGGGGTAGGGGGTGGGGGATGGCTGGTGGGAGGCACCAGTGGGTAAGGATGACAGGGTCTGCCCCTCACTCGCTGAGCGGACTTGGGCCCGTTACAGAATCTCTCGGGGACGACACTAGGACCCATCCAAGACTGTCATGAGGATGTTGCTAAAGTGAGGGTAAAGACGCTTAGAACAGTGCCTGGCACATAAGTAGCATTCGTAACGGCTGCTGGTGGGGTTTGTACTATCATTTAAATTCAGTTTGCCTACAGCCTTCCAGTGCTCGTGGAGGGCTTGCAGAATCGCATCCACGCATGCTACCACGGCTGACCACAGGGCCCATCCGGAGGGGACATCGCCAAGTGTATTAAGTTCACTGCGGAAAATGTCCCCTTGGAAAAGGGGGCATAGGAGAGCCGGGAAAACCAGGAAGGAGGAAATCTGAGCTTCATGTCAGCCAAGAGCAAGGACCCCAGACCTTAAGGCCCTGGACAAGAAGCAGGACTGGCCTCGGTAGAGTGGGGAGGCAGGGGTTTGGGTTCTAATCCCAGTTATGTCACTACCCACGGAAACGTGGAGAGCCCCCGGCCTCTCTGAGCCCAGGTTTCTCGTCTGTGACATGGGGGAATTGTTAATAATGACAAAGACAGTGATGACGACGATGATGATGATGTGGAGGAGGTCTTCCTGTCGGGGCAACTACGGGACTGGGGATGGTGTCTGCACCAGAGCTTTGCAAACTGTCAAGTGCTTTATACAAAGATGCAGAGTGGTGTTACCGGTCAAAAAGGTGGGGGTTAGACTAGACTAATGGTTCCCCAAACCACGTCAGAATTACCTGAAATCCAGCCAACCCCCCCTCCCCCAACCTGGTGGATCAGAATCTCTGGGGTGGAGGGCCCAGGAATCTGCATTAGAAAAATCTTCACTGGTGGACCCTGATGCAGACGAGCAGTCCAGAAGACCAGCATGTGGGACCCCCAGGACTAGAAAGCTGACCTCAGAGACCCCATCTGACAGTCAAATTCATGTTGTTTTCCTCCCTACAGCCCCCTTCTCACTCTGAGGATAGAGTATTGAAAGGTTAAAAATGAATTTTAAAAAGTTTCCTGAAGCAAGGGGCCCAAAGAGCCCAGGGCCCACGTCATTAGCCCTTGGCTGCCAGGAGAAGACACTCTCCAGGGATGCGTGATGCACTTAGTAGGTCCACAGATCTAGAAGAGGACATGGAAGGGCAGACTCGGGTGCTGAGCCTGGCTGGGGCACTGACCCATGTGTGACCGAGGTAGTGGCTTAACTCCTCTCTGCCCTGGGTGTCCAAGTATGGACATGGTGGATGCTGAGGGCTGAGGAGGAAAAGGGTGAAGTCACGGTCAAGGTGGGGTGGAGGGAGGGCCTGAGTGGCCAGGGAAGGCACACCTACCTGTACAATGGGGTTGTGCAGGTTCTTCTGAACTGGGCCGGGACTGTCGCCCTGTAGCCAAAGGAGAAGAGGAAGATGAAACAGCAAAGACACATAACACATGAGAGCAGAGGTGGCCTGTGGAGCATGGGGTTTTCCGTGGAAGGAAGCCATCCCCTAGGGACCGCCCTGCTTCTGTACTGGGGAATCCACCCTCCACCCCTGAAGTAGACACTTCCAAATGGCTCAATGACGACACCCGGGGTTCATGAAGATGCTGCCAGGACCAGGGGTCCTGGCCAGAGGCCCTGTGATGCTCTCCTGCCTGCTCTGGCTTCTTGACCCCTAACACCCTCTGACCAACAAATCAGTCACTCAAAGTCTTCTAAGTTCCTCTCCCAATTGGTCCACAGAGTTAGAACTGAAGTTGGTTATACTTGGTGCTTTTCATAAAGAAGTATAATTTTATAGAAAAAATAAAAATAAAGAATTTTGGGACAGGAAGACTTGGGAGACTACGCATCCTCTTATTTCCCCTACAAACAACACAATGAATCTCTTATTTTGTGGAGGGCCAAAACAGGGCTCATTAGCCTGATTTACAGGTACACAGAGAGGTTCCAGACAGTCCAACATTATAGAGCTAATTAAAACCAGAGCTACAACTCAAATTCAAGACTGTCTGGTTCTCCCTGGTCTAGTGCTCCTTCCTGTGAGTGTACAAAAGCCCTCACCACATCCCAGAATCAGTCTGTCCTGCCTGGGGGTGGGTACCATAGATCACTGGGATCACAAAAGTCATTACTAGGGAGACTCCTGGTGGTCACTTCCAGAATTGCAGGCAAAAGGCAAGAAATAAAGCATGTGTCACCTGAGCCAATGTCCATCAATCTTCTCCAGCCTCTCTGTGCTGAGTCCCCACCTCTGCTCTAAATAAGTGACTAGAGCATGAAAGGATGGGGAGGTCCTTACTCCAGGTCAGGCTGTTCCTGCTGGTACCAGGCCAAATGCCTGAGCATAGACGGTTACCCGGAGCTATTTTCAGGCTCTTCCTGGCTTACCTGTGTGCACATCTGTTGAGATGGGGGATGAAGGTGGTTGAGGGAGGGTGGGGATGGAACAAATGGTAGTTTAGTCTTTAGTCCCATCTCAAGGTTTGCAAACAGAACCTATTTGGCAGGCAGCTAAGGTAGGTTGGCCCTGTATAAGGCCATCTTTGCCAAATTTAAGGGGAAGAGAATGAGGCCAGAGCCCACTGAAATGCCTATGTGTAGAAAACTGGCTTATCAAAGCACCCATTGCCTGGCACCAGGGCTCTGTGTAAAGTGAGCTTGGGAATAAATATGCCGGATCTGCTGCCTGTAGCCTCAGGTATGTGCCAAAGCCAAGTTGGGCAAAAGGCTAGGTCTGAGCCAGAGGCAATTCAAGAGGCCTTTAAAGAACTCTTTCTGCAGAATGGATTTTCCAGCAGCATTTTGGCTGTCAAAGCCCCTGTGGGCCCCCCCATGGGAAGACAAAGTATGGCCCTTGGGAAGGTATTCTCAGATGCTACAGGGTATCTGGCCCACACTAAGAACAAATGGCACTGCTGGCTGTATGTATAGCTCAGCAGTGGTCCCTCAGAACAAGAGAGTAACATCAGAGGCCCCTCTACTGGCCCACCTTCCTCGTCTTGGTTCTGTCAGGACAGCCTTTGTCACCAGGGTTCTCTCCTGGGAACAAGAGAAGAACAGATTGCTTCCTTAAAGCCCCAGTTTAAACAGAATCCGAGCCCTGAGTGGGATTCAGGCCTGAAGTGACCTCCTTCCCCTCCTGACGTGGCTTTGCGAGGCCCCGGCCAGCAGTCTCTGTTGTCTATGTCACCACGCTGAGGCAACTTACTTCAAATTTAGTCTTAGCTTTTTTTTTTTTTTGCGGTACGCGGGCCTCTCAGTGTTGTGGCCTCTCCCGTTGGGGAGCACAGGCTCCGGACGTGCAGGCTCAGCGGCCATGGCTCACGGGCCTAGCCGCTCCGTGGCATGTGGGATCTTCCCGGACCGGGGCACGAACCTGTGTCCCCTGCATCGGCAGGTGGACTCTCAACCACTGCGCCACCAGGGAAGCCCAGTCTTAGCTATTTTTATTAAGTGCTCTTCATTGTTATTCTAGATTTGGAAAAAAAAATGCTTCCATTGGGATTACTAACATAGAATAGTTACTGATTTTTATCAATTGATATTCTACTAGTACTGTTCTGTACTTCTCACTGTTAGTCTAATGGCTTTCTGGTTATTCTCTTGAGGTTTTCCAGGTAGATAATCATCCCACTGGCAAGTAGTGGTTATCTTGTCTTTCTTTTGCACGATATCCACCTCATTTCTTGTTTCTTATCCATCTCACTGGTTAATAAAACATTGAGTTTTTGAGAAAGGCTTCCTGTGTGTCTGAGGACCCGACTCTACTGTGTCTTTAGGACGCGGCAGGGGCGCCCTCTGGATTCTCAGTCGCGTGATGGAACACATGTGAAAAGTGGTCCCCACATCCTGACCCCAGTGTTTCACAGTAGAGCCTTGATGTGGCGTCTTCCTGTCCTCAGATGCTTGACCCACCCACCTTCATTCACCCCCTCACCCCTGGGGAGCCTGTCTGTCCCACCAGCCATCAAGAGTTAGGTGGCTACGGACCTGTGCCTCTTGGTAGCTGGGACCCAGTATGAAATCAAAAACTGTAATTAAGTAAGCAAAGCAAACATAACTTAGAACAAATTCACCAGATGCCTCTCCAGAGGCAAAATGTGCAAAAACTCCTGGAGATTCAAAAAAAATCCAGCTCATTCCTGCAGGACCAAGAGCTGGCTCTACAGGGAAACAGGGGTGGTGGTGAGGTCCTGAGCCCTGGAAGGTATGGTCTGGGAGGAGAAGCCTACGGTCCCAGACATAGCCCACCAGAGATAAGCCCAGGCTGCTCAGACCCTGAGGCCGACCCAGGCCCGCCATCCTCTGGATTTTCCTTGCCCTCCCGGACACAAGGAGCCAACAGGCCTCATTTCTTTCTCTCCCCACATCCATCTCTTCTTGCAAAAGGAAAGAACAGAACAGGAAATGCCTTCGCCAGAATGCTTCCTGGGTGGACGAGAGGAAACAGCGGGTAGGTCTTCACCCCCTCCACTCCCACCCCTGTGGTTTCCGGGCGGGGCCCAAGGCCCAGGCCCTGCTGCTGCTGGCCTTACGTTGCAGAGGGAGTGCGTCCGGTGTCGAGGGGAGTTGATGTCGCTTGGCGTGGACGACCGGTCGCCTTCGGCGGCAGATGCGTCGGAGATGACGGAGGGCTGCCGGGAGTGGCAGGGGCTCACCCTGACCGCTGGAAAGCAGGGACAGCTGGTGAGTGGGGGATGGAGAGAATGTCCTTGCCTTCACTGACTTGCAGGTCAGTCCACCCGACGCCCCCATTATACAGATGGGAACACTGAGACATAGAGAAGAGACTTGCCCAGCTCTCCACCCCTCTATTTCACAGCCCCACGGGTCACCAGAGAGCCACTGCCAGCAAGAAGCTCCAGCCTCTGGATCCAATTAGGCCCCCTCCTAACCAGGGTGAAGGGGAAGGGGCAGAAGTCTCCAGGGGCCTCGGTGACTGTCCTCACAGTGCTCCAGCCACCTGGACGTTCCCTAGGCCTGGTGCAGTCCTAACCCATGGTCAGTACCAGCTTCCCAAGAGAGAAGCCGTGAGGCTACCACCAGCTCCTCTCTTTCTCCCACCCCCTCACCCCACACCCAATCCGCAGCAGCACCACCAAACAGCCCCAAATCTGGCCACTTCTCTGCAGCCCCACTGCCACCACCCAAGCCCAGGCCACCACCGTCGCTTGCCTAGAAGACCATGGCGGCCTCCCAGAGGGCCTCCCTGCTTCCTCTCCTCACTGCCATGAGAGCCAGGCATCCGGTCTCTCTTTACCTGGGGGTAGATACGTGCGGTCCTCCTCCAAGCCGAGGGGATACAGCCCTGCCCACCCCACCAGCCTCGGCTCACGTCACAGCAGCTTTCTGATGGTGCCCGACACGCACCACCTCCCTCCTGCCTCACCCTTCGCTGGCCCTGCTGCCCATCAGGCACATCCTCAGCCGTCAAGCCTCAGCCTGTCCTGAGAGGAACCTCCCCCTATTATCAGCTCTCCCCACTGTCTTTTCTTTCCCAACGAAGCACCTGTTTTCCATTGATTTCTCTCCCTGCACTGAATATAAGCTACAATCATTCTTTGTCAGTTTAGTTACATGTGTTTTCTGTCTTCACACCTACCATGCCAGCTTGATGAATGCAGGCAGTCTGGGTGTCTTAGCCATGTGCAAGCCCAGCGCTCACGGCGCCTGGCATGCAGTAGGTGTTTACTCAATAGTAGATGAGTTCCTGGAAGCCCACCCAAGTCCCCCAGCAGAGTGCTCTCCTGTCTGCAGACGCTGGATGGAGGAAGCACTTTCTGCTCGACAAGACTGAGGACCTACTGTGTGCAGGCAGCATGTGAGCAGGGAGGGCTACATTACCGAGAAAGACAATCCTTGCTGCCAATGGCCATATGGTCATACGGAGGAGCGTGGGGCTTTGGAGTCAGGGACTTGGGTTCCCAGCTAGGTGACGGCAGGACCCACAGGCTCCAGAAGCCAGCTGCCCGTCTCCAACCTGCATCTGTCACACAAATGCGACCACTCGTAGAAGGGACAGAAAATGGAGCCAAGTGGGCCGCAGATGTACAGAGGAGTTTGGGGCTTCTACTGTGGCCCACGGGTACAGATGCTGACCACAGGCTGGGCCCCTCTTCCCCTCAGTGCCTGCGCAAACACCCCTAACACTTATTTCTGTCCCTCCCACACATCCAGTGATTACCTGGAGCCGTCAATCAAGGAGCTCTCACTGTCTCCTCTGCCAAAGGACGCCCATGTGACCTAGACTGGAGAATCAGTGCATCCACTGCCAGACACAGTGATTGGTCCAGAGGTAGGCATGTGACCCTGGCTGGCCAATCAGAGTCCTTCTTTGGGATTTACTATACACACAGAGAAAGATTTCTCTTTCTCAAGACTTTTGAGCTTCAAGGGCCCTAAAAGCCTGAAACTGCTGGAGACTGTTTTCTGCTTTGTGAAAAGACGTGGCCTAAAGATGAGGTCGAATGGAGGCAGGCAGAGCTGAGAGATGGAGAGAGTCAGACAGACCCAGGTATTGTCTGAACCTTGGTATCCAGCTATGCCTGAGGTCCATCTCTTAGACTTTTCAGTCCCCTGAGCCATGGCCTCTCCCCTACACCCCCCTAAAAGCAGCTATAGTGTGAATAAAGAGGCCGCCCCTCCCAGTGGGCCAGGTGGCCTCCTGAGACACCCCCGGAGCTGTGGCTGGGCTGGACTCACCTTGCCGGTCCCCAGGGTGGGGGGGGTGTGAGTGGTAGAGAGTCTGCTGGCTCTGCCGGATGGCTGCGGTCAGTGGGAGGTCCGCCTGCACCACCCACTCCTGGTTGCCATTAAGCACCGTCTCGCCCGGCATGGCGAGTGAATGCCGCTTGGGGACATCCTTGGTCAGCGTGGCTAAGGACTGCTTGGCCTGGAGAGAGAGCCGGGGGACAGGAAGAAGACGACGTGATCAAGGGGACCTCTCAGCCTACTGCTTGGCCATTACTCACCATCGTGAGAAAGCCACGAATCCAACCTCTGTGCCAGGGTGTCTCTGGCTCTGCACTGCATGCCAATCAGTACCTCACATGAGGGTTTGCTTTGGGGTTAGTTACCCCTTAGTTCCTGCCAACACAAAGTGAGAACACAAAGGGGGACCGAGGACACACTTAGCACCCATTCTTTCGGGTTCTCCAAGAACCAGCTGGGATTTGAATGAGATGGTAAGAAAATGGTGTTTTGCCTTTCAGCACCTTACCTCCTCCCAAATTCAACCTCCGATGGCCCCTTCACAAGGTGTTGTGCAACACAGGCTGGGGATAGGGCAGACCCCAACCTGGCTCTCAGGGTCACATGAGAGTACGTGGGACACAAGGAAACCCAGGGACAGGCATGGGGCTGAGTTCGGGCAGGTGGGATAGAGAGCTCTTCCTTTCTCGGTCCTGTGCCTGAGGTCTCTCCCAGCTTTGGATTATCTCCCCCAGGGTATGTGGGGTTGTATTAGAAGTGATCTCAAATTATTTGGGGGAGAAAAAGGGTACATATTAGAAATGTATTAATGCATGTTCTTTCGTTCATAGTCAATTTCCACTTCCGGACTAGCTCCCCAGGCTCATGTCAGGGGAGAGGGGGCACACGGGGCGGGGCCCAAGGACCTCACACTGAGATTTCCAGTGAATCTGGGGGTCACTACAGAGGGCAGAGCCACCATGAGTGCTGGCTTTGCCCCTAAAATGAACACGGATGAAATGGAAAAACCTCACCTCATGTCTCTCCTAGCTCCAGAACTTTCCATACCTCCCGCAAGGCCCTGGGCCCCTCCATGCAGAGCAGAGGTCCTTGAGAAAGAGATTCTAGCTGAGAAATGAAGTTCTTGACCTAAAGCCTGATATACCCTCATCATATTGACCAGCTGTGTTATTTTAGACAAGTCACTGCCTTCTCCGAGCCTTCCTTTCCCCATCTGTGTAATGAAAAGCCTAGACCAATCTTTAGGGCTCCCTCTAGCTTGGATACCCCAGGAGTCTATGAAATCACTCCCCTTCCACTGCCAGACCCCAGGGAATATAAACCCATATGGCAGAGGGAGGCCGAGTTGGAGTCAGCCCCACCCCCAAGCCAGGTAATAGTCCCTGCCTGGTTTAGAAACATATCATGTGCTCCGTGCAACAGCCCTGGGTCTCAAGTAGGGAGTGTAGGATTAGCTGTGCTTGACCGAGGAGAAACCAGGAACTCAGAGAGGTTAAGTGACTTCTCCAAGCGTGCACAGCAGGCACAATGTCCAAGTTGGGGCCCAAGTCTGGGAGCCTGGGAGCCCCATGTGGTTTCTATGGTGCCCACGCTCCTCTGGGGCAAGGAAATAACCAGCACAAGTGATGCAGACTCTGAATCCACGAGGCAGAGAGTGGGGCGTGGCTGGTCACCACGGGATCCCCAGCACCTGGCTTGGGGCTGGGCACATTCAGTGAAGCACTCAGTAAAAATCTGCAGAGGAAATGGAAGCAGGCTTCTGCCACGTCCAGGCGGACGGCCCGGGGAAGCAACTCTGTTAGTTTACTACAGGAACGGTGGAGCGACCCTCCTGCCCAAGGAAGGAGGCAGGCTGGCTGTGTCTCGGAGCAGGTCCAGTGTCACGGACTCATGTTTCCTGGACCACCGCATCTCACTCGGGACCACATCTGCCCTCCCCTCCAGGTGTCTGTGCATCTGGCCTCCGAGCCCTCCATCCTGGCACCGCTCCGTGCAGGCAGCTGCCCCACCCCCTTGCTTCCTCCTGTCCAATCCATCTTGGCTGCCAGGAGGGTGGACTTGGGTGGGAAATGAGCGCCCAGTCGGTCTGCCATCATGCTAACTAACCCTCAGCTCTGCCCTCTTGCAGACATCCCCAGCCACACACGTGCAAAGCGCAGGCAAGTCCAAGTCGCCCACTGAGATAAGCAGCACAGGAAGGCACGAGGAAGAGGCCTGGGCAGGACTGCTCTCCTGGCCGCACCTGGCTTCCTTCTTCCAGGTGGATCTCCGCTCGGTCTGGGCCTGAGAGCGGCACCTCCTAACTCAGCAGGCGGCTTGGCATCATCGCTGCCTGACAATGGGGAGGAGCCTACGGTTAGTCCTGCAGGATGGGGCAGGTGTGCCTGTGAATTCTGAGCACAGGAACCTCTCCCAAACTGTCCACTCATGAGTTTAAACCTCTGAGACAGAGCGAAACAGAGACGTGAACTGCTGACAAGGCACGTAAGGTCTAACTTAAAATACGTGCAGGTACTCTCTGTCTCTCGTTGCTGCGTTGAATCATCTTCGTGTGATAGTCTGCACAGCATTTCTCTACTAATCCCTTCCATTAAATGCAACTCAATGCTGGGAGTTCCCTCTGCACCTCCACCCCCTGCTGAGAACCCTAAGCCCACAGTTTTGAGCTCCTGGGAACTGGAGAATTGGCTCAAACACCCTCATGTGACAAAAGTCAGACAGAACTGGGTTCAAACTCCACTTCTACTATTTGACTTGCTGTGTGATCTGGAGCAAGTTACTCCACCGCTCTGAGCCTCAAGGTCCTCACAGTAAGATGGGGAACTGAGAGGGATTACTTTTATAGGTAAGTTGTGGGATGAGGTGGCCCGGCACAGCGCCTCGGAGCCTAGGCTGTGGCATCCAGTGGCCTGGATTTGATCCCAGCTCTGCCACTTCCTAGCTGGGAGATCCTAAGAGAGGCCCCTCACCCCTCTGTGCCTTCATGTCCTAGTCTGTCTGATGGGGATAACTTGGGTTCCATGGAGAGTGCTTAGCCGATGGTTAAAAAAAAAGCTCAATGAACGTTGGTGACTGCTATTATGAAACAGTTTCCATTTCACAAGTAGGAGTCAGACGTGGAATAATTCACATGAAAGCCCAGGATACTGTCTGGTCTATTGTCCTGTTCAAAAAGTAGCAGGCTGTTAGGATTACTTATGCCTCCCTGAGACCAGACAATCTGGGAAGTGGAAAGGGAGAGCGGCACGGGGGCCCTGCCCTCCCCCACCCTCAGGTTCCTAGCTGCCTGGAGGCCAGGATGTACTTCCAGTAAGAGAACAGGCCTGGCCCTGGAGGGATGCTGTGAGTGCGGCTAAAGGGAACCCTTTACCTGCTTTCCAAGGAATTTGAGCTTGGCTAGGGAACGTCTCTCCCGCCAAAGGCAGGGAGGATCCCGGGGCAGGAACCTTCCAAGCAAACACGAGAAGGGTCGTGCTCCCGTGGACTCCAGCTGCAGAGACGCTGCATCTGCGCCAAAGGAGCATGACGCCAGCTACAAGCTGACTCCACCATCCTCTTCCTGGGCTTACTGGCCGCGACCCTGTCCCAGATCTCAGGCTGCAGGAGCCGCAGGTCCAGCATGGAGGTGCCAGCATGAGCTGATGACGCAACACTGGCTCCATACCGTCTCCGACAACCGCAGGCCCGGGGGTGGAGGGAGGCTCTTGGGGGACAACGTCGGGCTCGGGTGGGCCCTGACCTCAGACCCAGTGTTCAGAGCTGGCTGTGGGCCAGGGCTGGTCTGCTGGGCCAGGATGGCAGTGGTCCGGGGCTGGGAGGTGTGCTTGTGTGGCCAGCTGGTTTCCTCAGAGAGAGGGCAGGATTGGTGCCAACCCAGAGCATGGCCGTTAAAAAACAAACCGCGATCACCCTTGACCCCTGCCACTCGACCCTGCCTCTCGCTGGTCCCTCACCGCGCCCTACTCTTGCCTGGGCCTGTGGCGGCTCTCACTTTTACAGACGAGGAAACTGAGGCCCAGGCAGCTCAAGGACACAAAATGACTGGCTAGTGGACGGGACGTGGGAATCCACGACTCCTGGTCCTGGCGCGGCCTGAGGACAGGCTGGTCTCCAACATCAGTAACAACAGCTAACGTCCACTGAGTGTGGGTGGTGAGCCTGCCCCGATTTCCCGTCACCTCACCTCACAATCACCCCAGGAGGAAGGTCTTATACGTATGAACACAGGCTCAGAAAGGTTAAGTCACTTGTCAAAGATCACACAGCCAGGAAACGCAGGCCCCCAACTGGGGCTGTGTTAGAACTGCACGGCCAGGGCAGAGACAGACACTGAGACGAGGGAATCCCACACTTTACAGAGGAGTGGTTCGCAACCGGCATGAATTCTCTCCCCCTCCAGGGAACACTGGGAAATGTCTGGAGACTTCATTCCCCGCAGCTGGGAGGCACTACAGGCATCTCGTGGGTGGAGGCCGGGGATACTGCTGCACACCACACAGCGCACAGGACGCTCCCACAACAGACTTCTCCGGCCCCCAAGTGTCAACAGTGTTGAGGGTGAGAAGCCCTGGGTACAGCGTACATAGTAACGTAAGAACTGTCTCCCATTTTGGAGAACGTTGATAGAAAACTAGGTCACCAGGAACCAGGCTCCTGGAGGAGGGAGTGGACAGGACTAGCACTTGGAGGGGAGCCTGTGACCTCGGGGCTGGCAGCCCTGTCTCCCGCCTGCTCAGTGACTGGAGAGGCCACTGGGGAAGGCCTGAGGGATGAGCGATGGCTGGTAGGAGGACGCGCCTCCTTCAGGCCAGCATCTGGGTGTCCTGTCGGAGGCCTCCCATCACAGAGCGCGGGGACTGCCCACCTCCCGGCTCTGCCTCTCAACTCTCTGGGCAGCTCTGGGTGAACCTCCTGCACACCGAGCCTGTTTCCAAATCTGTAAAATGGGCACGACAAGAATACGTAGCTCACTGGAGTGACCGCTAATGGATATGGGTTCTTATTAGGGTGATGAGATTGTTCTGGAATTAGATAGTGGTGACGGTCGCACAACTTTGTGAACGTGCTAAAAAATCACTAAATTTACGTCATAAAAGGACGAATTTTATAATATGTGAATTATATCTCAATAAAACGCATACTGAAAATTTTTTACTTAAAAAAACAAACAAACCACAGGGTGGTCTCCACAGAGCCAGTGTGGCTACAGAAGTGAAACTGCTCCATGTGTGGTAATGCCTAGTTCGGCCAGAAGTTGTTATCAGGAAATGTCCCCTCCCCAAGTGTTGGAGCCCATCAGCAAGCACCAAGAGAGATGTTTGCTTCTTGGGAAGCCAATGTCCTTTGACTTTTACTCGAGTGAAGCGGCCCTTTTCAGCTGCATAGGGTGTGTGGAGACCCAGTGGAGGCTGGGTTGGGGAGGGATAATGCCTGAATTGGGGCAGGGCCTGCTCACCCCTCACCAGGAAGCTGCGCCATGGCTTCCGTGTTGTGGGCAGGTCACTTAAGAAATTACCTATCACCAGAGCCACAGCCAGAACTCCTAGATCAGGAGTAAGCAAGTGACCCCAGATGGACCACTTGAATACCCTGTACTTGATCAGACTTTTGAAAACTGAAGTGAAATTCAGAGGGCAAAGGGTTTGGGTTCATCTCCCCCAGCAGGGGCCACTGAGTGGACCATTCCAGATGGAATCCTGGCTTCCCCACTCCCTGCGGCTGCCTTGGCTTCGGCCCATTTCCAAGCCTGGCCCTCCACCTTCCCACTGCACCTGTGAGCTCCTGACTTCCTTCCAGTGCACCCTGTGTGCTCAGATAGCCCGAGCTGCTTTCCGTTGCTTGCAACCCGAGGACCTCAGGCACACACGCAGGGAAGGTACCTTCCCTCTAGTCTCGTCCTGGCCAGCAGTGCAGTGAGGGGAGCTGGACAACACTGCCCGGAGCCGGCAGCCCTGGAAGCCTCCAGGCTGTGAAATTCTGCAGATGGCGGGCAACAGAGGGGACCTCCAGGCAAGTGGACACACACCAACACCGGGGCTCTCACAGGCTGTGCCTGTGCTGACATCACAGCAAACCCACCACCGTGAGCTGCAAACATTCACCTAACTATTCACACTTAGCAGAGAGGCCTGATGCCTGCCAGAGGGAGGGGGCAAGAACCTGAGTTTCGCTGGCCAGAACTAAAGCAGGTCGAGTCATCCGGGCATGGTGAGAGTGGAAGCAGAGGTGAGCTGGCTCCCAATCCTGAAAGACCCCAGAATTCCCCAGGATGCTTGAGGTTAGTGGTCCATGGCAAGGAAGAGCCATCTGTCCATCACAGGACGCTGGGAAGACTTGGGAGAATGAAGGTCTCACCTCACCCTGCACTCCCTTCCCAGATTGTCAACTTGAAAGGTTTCTGTCTGGGCTGCACGTGGCAACAGGGCCGCCAGCACCACCGACCCCACTGGTGGGAAGACCCCAGAGAGGAGACCCAGCAGCTGGAGCTCCCTCCAGCCTGGGCAGCTCTCACCACTAGGGGTCAGCATTGGACAAGGAGACCCAGGAAGCAGAGGGTGGGATTGGTCCCAGGAGGGGCCCACAGATTCTGACTTGCCCTGGGTGACCCCTGCTCCTGAAGCAAGTGACCATAGAAAACCTCCTTCTTGTCATATCATCACTCACCATGTACAGGCCGGGCTAAGTGCTTCTCTTGCATTATTTCATTGAAATCCTCACAAGAGCCCTATGGGATGTATGCATTTACCCTTATTGACACTTGATGGAACTGAGGCCCAGACAGGGGAAGGGTCCTGCCCAAGGTCACACAGTTAGACAGCGATGGGGGCTGGATTCAAACCCAGAACCCATGGTGGTAACCACACCGTCAGCCAGCATCAGTGCTGCAGAGAACACTGAGTTCTCACTAAGAAACATGCGACTCCCCCCACCTTGGGAGTTCCCTACACACTCTCCTCCCAGCCACCACCACGTTGAGCCATGGTGGTTTCAAAGGCCCTTTAAGCCACGAGCTCTCTAAAGTTGATCAAACATCTCTTGGGGAAGGCAGAGTGGGATAAAGACCCTCACCCCCACCCCAGGACCAGATAAAGGTCACTGAAGCTCAGAGAAGTTCAGTGAGCAGACCAAGGTTACACAGGAGCAGGTAGAACAGAACTCCAGGGCTCTGGACCTCAGTTCTGCTGACAGGCCAGGCCCGGAAACACCACCTAGACTCTCTGTCCCCACGTGCAGGCTGCCCATCTCTGAGGAAAACACAGTGGAAGTATTTTGAGGGATTTTTTGGATTAGAAAAAAACATTTTTTTCCTTGAGGACCCAAGTAATATAATAAGACTGATGAAAACAGGGGGAAAAAAAGGAAATAAAAGCCACTTGTGATCTTACTACCCAGAGATAACCAATATTAATTTTTTGGTATTTTCCTCCCAAAGGCTAGTGGATGGTTTCCCAGCATCCCCACACGCTCGGCCCCAGGCAGGTGGATGAAAGGCGGTGTGGTTGCCGCGAACAAGCAGAGGGGGCATCCTAGACCCCGCCCTGGCCCCGCCCCCGCCCCTGCGGACTCTACTCTGGACTCCCAGGTGAGCCCACGTGCACTTCCTGTCTCCCAGCACATGACATCACTTCCGGCAGATGCCCCACCAGGCCTGGGTGGGTGAGGGGGCGGGGTCTCACCATGGCCAGCTCCGCCTCCAGCTCCTTCATGCGGTTATCCTTGAGGTCCAGCTGGGAGCGCAGTGCCGTGGCGTGGTCCGTGGCCTCCTTGGCTTGGCGCCGCAGCTCCCACTTCTCGCGCTCCAGCAGGTCCTTCTCCTTGGCCAGGGCTTTGACAGCGTCCTCGCTCTCCTGTGGGGAGAGGCCAGCGTTACAAGGAGTGCGGGGTGCGGGCGCGAGGCGTGGGGTGTGGCCTACCCTTGGCCCAGAGGGCCTTGACCCCCAGACCAGAGGAAGCGCAGGGAGGCCCCACAGCACCGCAGGTGGCCGGGCGCTCGGGCCCTGGAGGAAGAAAGCCCTGGCTTGGAGACTGGAACAGAGACAAACTTAGTAGATGCTCAGCCGTTTTTCTTCAATGGATAAATGAGCAAACAAATGTCCTAGGTAAGTTCTTTTAACTTATCAAGTCTTCACTTCTCCATATTTAAAATGGCGGGGGAATCAATACTCCTCATTTCAAAGAATTGTTATAAAGACTAAATGACTTCATTTGAGGGAAATAGTTAAATGGAGCCTGATAAAAGTTAGGGTCATTAGTGGGTTTGGGCCTCTGTTCTGCTGTTTGGTAACGTGTGTGTCACAGGAAAACAGGGACAGCGGAGGCACCTGCAGCCCACCTGCCTTGGCTGCCACAGGGCCCTGCCACCATCCCAGAGGGTCACAGCCGACGATGGGACAGGCTGGACCCGCAGCTAGCTGTGGTGTCTGAATGCAGCCCAGTCCTCTGGCCGTCACCCCGGCCCCAGCTCCCGGCTGGTCCTCCTGCATAAGCTGTTTTCTCCGTGATGCTGAGGCGAGGGCCATGGTCTCCAGCTGTGCTGGTCCAGCAGAGCCAGCAGGCAAGGAACAGCCGGCTGGATCGGGGGCCTGACCTCTGTTGGTAAGAGCCAATTTCAGGACACCAGGCATCTTTCCCCCAGAGGAAGGGTCCCCGCAGGGGGCCCTGCCCACCCACCCAGCCACGGTCTTCCCATCCACCAAATCGAGAGCCGAACTCCAGGTCTCTGTGCAGCCTGGGACCGCGTTGAGAGGCAACCATCCTGCCTTGTCTAGCAGCCCTGTCGCCGAAGGCCTGAATTCCAGATGGCCAGAGACTAGGAAGCCAAGGTCTGGCCCTTTCTGCATGGCTATCACAGAGCTGGAGCTATGGCTTAGGTTCCTGGGAAAGAGAGCGAGTCTGGGTCGAATCCTGGCTTTGCAAGAACAAGCTGCAATAACTGTCGTGCCTCAGTTTCCTCGTCTGTAACACGGGATCACAGCACCCGTCCTTGAGGGTGTTATTGTGAGGACTGGATGAGATAATCCAAGTTTAGAGCTCAGAACGGTGCCGGGGACACAGCAGGCACTCACTCATGCACTCAGGACGCAGCTCAAATGTCTCCCAGAGGCCTTCCCTGACTATCTGGCTAAGAAAGCAGCCTCAGCTGTTCCCAATCTGTTTCTCATATTGGTACCGGATACTGGTCATTCAACCAATATTCGTGGATGCTACCAGCAGGCACAAACCAGAAAAATCCCTGTGCCCGAGGAGCTTACACCAAAAAGCCCTCCTGCACACTCCGGGTCATCGGCAGACACCCGGGTTGCAGAACAGCAGCCTGGCAGACGGCAGCCAAGGAACACTGCTGAGTAAAAGGAAGAGTGTTTGACAGCAGCTGTGACTGACTCCAAAGGCCGTCCCAGGACAGCTCTCCCAGCTGGGGTGAGTGGAGGACACAGGTGTCTGTGTCACCAGCCCCAGGCTTCTCAGTGTAGTCTAGAGGAGGTGGTGTGTGTGTCAGGGGGATGATTCCTTCCAGGACGTGTCTCCTAGGGGTCAGGGTGCCTGGGTGTGAAGTCTCAGCTCCATCCGCCACAAGCTGTGTGACACTGAACAAGTAATGCAGCTTCCCCAAACCTCAACCACCTCATCTATGAGAGAACGACACTATCACATCCCAGGGTGATGGTCAGAAGAGACCGGTAATGCGAGATGCAAAGCAAAAGATGGCATTATAGCAAAAGCCCGGGCAAAGCTGTACTCTCGGGTTCTGGAACCAAGGCTCTCTGTGCAGAGGGGCACTCCACCGCTAGTTATTTCTCTTCTCCTTTCTCTTTGAAGCTGTCTTCAGGTGGGGTCAGTGCAACAGCTGACAGGTATGGCCTCCTGGGTCACATGGTGGACCAACCAGCTCTTTCCCCTGGAGCTGGGGACCACGTCCCAGCATCTATCCTCAGCACCTAGCAGCAAGCCTAGATCCCGGAATGTCCCATGAAATGAAGTGTGTGGATCAGAACCACTGAGAGCTGGCTGGTGTACTAGTGGCTGCCTACCACATACCCCTGAATTAGGAAGAAGGTCCACTAGGACCCTCAGGATCATTTTTGTCTCTGCGTCTCTTTGCAGTCAGTAGCTCCACTAGTTGTGAGCAGACTGAGGGTTCCAGGCTGGGGGGAAAGGCTGTAGGTGCTTTCAGCCTTGGTGAAAACTCTGACAGCCCCTCCCATGATCACACCTCTGGCAGCAGGAGTGCAAGTCTCAGTAGCAACTGTCACGGAATGTTTTGTACACATGTCAAGTACGGTGCTGAGGTTTCAGATGCATTATCATGTTTAAACAAGCACCTGTGAGGCAGGGTCTGTGATTATCTCTATTTTATAGATGAGCAAACTGAGGCCAGAGAGGTAAAATAACTTCTGCAGCCCCGCAGATAGTGTGGTGGAGTCTCAATCCTTGCTGGCAGTGGCGGCAGGAAAGGAACTGAAGGAGACCTGCCTGGGGCGTTGAAACCTGACGGGGATCAAGGTGGCCGGAATTTATGAAGGAAGGACTCGGCCCAACTGTTTGGGACCTTGGATGCCAACCTGGGAGCTGAGGTCCCTCTGGCGACTCGACCTAAGTCAGTTTTCGCCTCTGTAAAAGGGGGATGATGGGGAGAATCATACCTCATAGGGTTGCTATTAAAAATAGCAAATGTAAAGAGATTAGGACCAAGACAGCATACAGCAAGTGCACAGTTAATGTTTGCCATCATTAATATGATCCTGTGTCAGGTGGTGACAGGTGGTCTCTAAAGGTGGCCGTCGTCACTGGCATTGTTAGGGTGCTTATCTAAACAGAGCCATCTTTTTTGATCCGCTTAGCCTTTTATCAGCATCACATTCCATTCATCCGTTTGTTCATTCATTCATTCATGCATTCTTTCATTTATGCCACGCAGCGTGCAGGATCTTAGTTCCCTGACTAGGGATTGAACCCAGGCTACAGCAGTGAAAGTATGAAAGCGCCAAGTCTTAGCCACTGAACCACCAGGGAATTCCTGCCTGTTTGCTTTTCTGATCTGGATCTGTCCTCCTTCAAGGTGCATGTTCTCAGGGGACACTTCCCCCACCCCCGGTTCCTGGATCGTCTGGGACCCTCGGACCCCGGAGAAGGTCCTATCTGAGTTAATTTTCCGCGTGGTTCTTGCTTCTTCACTGAGACTCTACCATCCTCCCAGAGGCAGGGTCCATGACTGGGGTCTGTGTGCGGTCAGCCAGGACCCGCTCCTGCCTGGCCAGAGGCTTCCTGAGAGCAGATGGCTGTGTGCTTCTCTGGGTTTGCCAGGGGGACCAACACCAGGCAGTGGTAGATAGATGAGAGACCCACAGAAGGGCCCTGAAACCCACTGTGGAATTTCCATGATCAAATGCCTGACTCTGAATCCCCCAGAGGCAAAAAAAAAAAATAATAATAATAATAACGACAAGCATTTTTCCCCTGGCGTGCTTTCTGTGTACCAGAAACTTTAGTGCTGACAAGGCTGGGCTCTGAGTAGTTGCTATCATTATCCTGGCTTTAGGGATGAGGCCACATGGCTAGCAAGTGGCAGAGGTGAGAGTCTAACCCACTGTCTGGTCTTAACCACTGTACCACCCTGCCTCCCAGGCCAAGTATGATGGTTACTTTTTTTTGACATACGCGGGCCCCTCTCCGTTGTGGCCTCTCCCGTTGCGGAGCACAGGCTCCGGACGCGCAGGCTCAGCGGCCATGGCTCACGGGCCCAGCCGCACCGCGGCATGTGGGATCTTCCCGAACCGGGGCACGAACCCGCGTCCCCTGCATCGGCAGGTGGGCTCTCAACCACTGCGCCACCAGGGAAGCCCGTGATGGTTACTTTTATGCGTCAACTTCACCAGACCATGGGGTGTCCAGCTTTTAGGCCAAACATCATTTCTGGGTGTGTCTGTGTGGGTTTATTTGGATGAGATTAACGTTTGAACTGGTAGACTCAGTAGCTCGCCTTCCCCAGTGGCAGGGGCTGGGGGAGTGGGCATCATCTGATCCGTTGAGAGCCCGAATGGAAAGTGGAGGAAGGGAGAAGCTGCTTTCTACCTGAGAGTTAAGCTGGGACATGGGTCTTCTGCCCTTGGATGGAACTTACAAGTCGGCTCTCCGGCTCTCTGGCCTTTGACTCAAACTGGATGACACCACTGGCTCTCTAGCTTGTAGAAGGCAGATCACAGGACTTGTCAGCCTCCACAATCATGTAGGCCAATTCCTTCTAATAAATCTTAATATATATATATATATATATTACTTCTCTGAAGAGCCCTAAAACACCAAGGAAGCTGATGATCTGAGGACGAGCAGTGTCAAGGACAAGTTCAGCCCGGTGCCCCTCGCCCCTGGGGCCAGCAAATCACCAAAAGTAGGTATGGCTGTGGGCTGCTTGTCTGGCCCCTGCCCTGTGTCCCCTCCCCTCAAACAAGGGTGACCATGTCTCCCTATTGATGGGCATGGGGCCACTCAAGTAAAGGTTCTCCCTGCCTCACCTGCTGAAGAAGGACCAGGCTCCTGGGACCTGCTACGGGCCCTCCAGCTGGAGAAGTAGAAAGGTTGGAGGTGGACCAAGAAAGAGGCAGGTGGTGCTATAGTCTGAATGTTTGTGTCCTGCCAAAATTCATATGTTGAAATCCTAACACCTAATGTGATGACATTAGAAGGTGGGGCCTCTGGGAGGTGCTTAGGTCATGAGGGTGGAGCCCTCGTGAATGGGATTGATGCCCTTATAAGAGACCCCAGAGAGCTCCCTTGTCCCTTCTACCAAGTGAGGACATGGCCGGAAATCTGTGACCCAGAAGAGGACCAAGAAAGCAGGCAGCCGGGGGTTCCCTTTCCTCCTCTCTGCTTCCACAGGTTGTTGACTTAATGCCACACTCTGTCTGCAAGTGACAGGCCCGGGGAGGCCAACTTCTAGGGACCCAGCTCACCTACTGTGGAAGGACAGGCAGGGGAAGCTGGGGCCCTGCTGCTCAGGGCTGGCACCCAGGGCACCAAGAGCTCCAGACCAGTCAGAGGCTGTGGGTGCCTGGCCCAGGGAGCTCCCCCGGGGCTGTTTTCATCCTGGAGAGGAAGGGATCTGTATACTTGGGAGGTGAGAGGGCAGGTCACTGGTAAACACCAAAGTGGGCCGTGCGGCTGAAGCTTTTAAATTTAAGTGCCATCTCTGACAGTCTAGCTCAGAGGGAACACGCGTGAATGCACTCATGCAACCAGGCCACCAACCACTGGGAGAACCACTCAAACCTCCCACGGCTGAGGAAACTTAACGAGCTTCCCACCTCCGTTTTCTCCACGGAGTACATGCAAACCTTGGTCATAGCTGTTGTCACGTGGTATGATGTACTTGAAGCGCAGTTTTCAACAGTTTTTCTGCCCCGCTCACCAGAGGTTACAACTCTCTCCCTGCAGACACAGCAGCTTACTAAGGCCTGCTTCATTGTGGGGACTGACTCTTTTTTCTTTAAGTTTTGGGACCCTCTTCAGCATGACCACAGCACATATACCAGATAGATATTTACTGAACCAAAGTCCTTGGTCATCTGACCAGAAACTCCTACTCACCCCACAGAGCCCAACCTATATGTCACCGCCTCTGTGAAGCCTTCCAGGACTCTCTCCCAGGAGGCAGAATTTCCTGCTGTCTCATTGTTCTCCCCAGCCCTTTTTTCACACTCTCATCATGGTACTATTAGTAAGACACAGAGCTGACAGTCACTGAGCACTTAGTATGCACTAGGCGCTATGCTGAATGCCCTGTATCCATCATCTCGTACGGTCCTCATCACAGCTCTGCAAGGTCTGCACCGTGATCGCTGTTTTGCAGATGAGGAAACTGAGGCTCTGAGAGGTTAAGGGAGATGCCCAAAGGCACACACGTGGGGAACCGGGATCTGAACCCAGGCTAGCCGGAATCCAGAACGCACACTGTCACTGACTGCGCTTTCCTGTCCAAGCTGGTTTGCCCAGGAGACATGGAGCCGTAACTAGGGGCTGTGCCTGTTCATCTCAGTGCCCAGACCTGGGCCTGACAAGGGGCCTCCCCAAGTGAGCATAAGGGGACACGAGCAGTGCATCTGTGTTTTGAGATTCAAGGCCAGACCCTGTGC